>NW_026266434.1:0-28112 GCF_025860055.1 Xyrauchen texanus
ATCTAGGCACATAATAACACTGTATAGCTGTGACTGTTTATAACTATTTCAAAATGTAGCCTACAAGCTCACACTTTAAATGGTCAGTGCTTTGATTTTTAAATCATTAAAATAGCAACAGATCCAGTGAAAAAATGGAGTGATTGTGTTTACATGCCATTCAAAAACGTGGCATTTTACAAGGTAAGAGAGAAATAAAAAACTTAAAATAATACCATTTGTACTTCTCAATTACTTGGGAATGTCTATGTTCAGGACTAAGGCTAAATTGTTACTGTCTCTTTAAGAGGCTTTTATCGCATGATACGATACTTAAGGCACAGTTCAGTTTAATCTTTTGAGAACTGAGAAGTATCATTATTTTCGTTTTGTGCCATGCTTGTTGCATTTGTATTCATTGTGAGATGATAAAATACAGACTGCATGGAATGGTTGATTTTGTTCACTTGAATTTTGTGACGTGTTTCAGAAAAATAATCGCTAAGACAGAGACTGAGCACCCTGTTTATTTATTTTACAAAAGCACAAGGTTTTGTTGTTATTGTAAGTGTACACAAATAAAAGTACACATTTCATAGTTCGTAATGATGTCTTGCATGTTTCTGTATGGGCAAAATGACGCAGTATTTTGTTTAAGTTGTTTCCGCTGTTTCGAGAGAAAAATATAGCAGGACGCCATCTGAATAATGCCAGAATAAAATATAATTATTCCAGATTTCTTTCTCAACTGTTTGTTCACTTGAGACATAACAGACTCCTCAATATATCATGTATTTTGACACTCTGTTGTATGAAATTGTCCGCTCAGACGCTAGCAGCAGCTGAAAGACATCGGAGTGCGTGAGTTAGACGCCGACGCTGCTCGCTGTGTCACACAAACAGCTCGCAAACATGTATTTGAGTTGTTTTGACATTTGTTGAGTTGAATAGTGTAAAATCGCTTGAATGTTCAAACAGGCAAACATTGTATACAACCGACAAACCTTCATGATGATGCGAGCAAAATGATCTCAGCCATGGTTTATGCGTGTTGTCAGAGACAATTAAACAACATCATTCTCGGAAGTTTTGATACGCTAGGATTGATCAGCCCATCCCTACTTTCTTTAGACATATGTTTCATGTTTGTGTAAGTTTTTGTGACGTGTTTCAGAAAGATATTCGCTTAGACAAAGAGCACACGGTTTATTTTCTTTATTTTACAACAAATAAAAGTACAACTTTCATAGTTTGTGACGATGTATTAAATGTATCTGTATGTGCAAAAATAACGCAGTATTTTGTTTAAGCTGTTAACGCTGTTTCGAGAGAAAATCTTAACAGGACACCACAGCGCATCCGTGTTGTTCACAATAATTCATAATTAAATATATTGATACCCAATTTCTTTATCAACTGTTTGTTCACTTGATACATAACAGACACCCCAATATATCATGTATTTTGGTGTATGAAATTGTCCGCTCAAACGCATGAAGCTGTGAAAGCGTAACCTCATCGGCGCGCGAAGCGCTAGTCGCGACGCTGCTCGCTCGCTGTGTCACACAAACTGCTCGAAAACATTTATTTGAGTTGTTTTGCCTTTGTTGAGTTGAATAGTGTAAAATCGCTTGAATGTTCAAGCAGGCAACCATTGTACACAACCAACAAACCTTCGTGGAAGATGCGAGCAAAAATGATCTCACCGAGGATTGCGTGTTGTCAGAGACAATTAAACAACATCATACTCGGAAGTTTTGATACGCTAACGCTGTCTCGATAGAGAAAAATCTAACAGGACATCACAGCGGCATCACTAGACCCCTTCAATAATTCATAATTCAATATATTGATACCCGATTTCTTTATCAACTGTTTGTTCACTTGAGATATAGCAGACACCCCAATATATCATGTATTTTGGTGTATGAAATTGTCCGCTGAAACGCAAGAAGGGAAAGCTTAACTCTCATCGGCGTATGAACGCTAGACGCCGACGCTGCTCGCCGCTGTGTCACACAAACTGCTCGAAAACATTTATTTGAGTTGTTTTGCCTTTGTTGAGTTGAATAGTGTAAAATCGCTTGAATGTTCAAACTGGAAAGCATTAAGACACACAATTGATTTGACATACCTCCATGCAGACGCAAAATGTCTTCTGTAGTCTAAGTCTGAGCTCCACCCACTAGGAGACCTAAATGCTTCATTAGAGAGATTGCTACAGAAGAGCTGCATGTGGTAGACAGAGTTACTCCAGTAGAGGGAGCCTCTTTGCTCAGCCAATGTAAGTGAATGGGATTTTACATGTGGACCATATTTGTCCAGTAGAGGGAGCACTTTTGCTCAGCCATTGTAAATCAATGGGATTTTAAAAATTTTTGATCATCTTTTGTGTGTACATTTACATAAACACGCCCATTTCAGCCATTTTGTATTGTATTCATTTTTGCTAAGTAACGCTTTGGAAAGACATACATACTACACACGTGTGCCAAATTCCAAGTCAATTGGAGCTGAGGTTCAGGAGAAGAAGAGTTTTGTAGGTTTTCCAAAATTTTCACTGTACAGGAAAATCCATAATGGCAGAAGTATGGGTCCTTGAGGCTTTTTTGTTCCCCATGAGAAATGAGGCATGTTTACAAAGTTTCAGAAGATTTGGACAAATGGGGTGGAAATTATATCACTTTGAATTTTTGTTTTTGGGCGTGGCCTGTAGCGCCACCTATGGGCGAATGTTGACCATTCTTGGTTTGGGGGTACCCGCTGGCATGGAGTATCAATGTGCCAATTTAGAAAATTTTTGACCAGTGACTTTTTGAGCTATTGGGGCTCAAGGAGAAGAATAATAATAATAATAATAATAATAATAATAAATATAGCTGCAAGCAGCAATGCGGATTCCTCCTCAAAATGGCAAATCATTTAAAATTGATCAGTAGAGGGTTGGGGTTAAACCCTCTCAATGGATGAATCCAAAAACATGTATTTCTGTCTGAATCCTAAACTAAACATTTTCAGTGTACAGGAAAATCCATCACTGACCTTATGGATCCTTGAGGCTTTTTGTTCCCAATGAGAAATGAGGCATGTACACCAAGTTTCAAAAGAATTGGACAAATGGCGTGGAAATGGTATCACTTTGAAAATATTTTTTGGGGCGTGGCCTGTAGCGCCACCTATGGGCAAATGTGGGTCATTCTTGGTTTGTGGGTTCCTGTTGGCCTGTAGTATCAATGTACATAATTAGAAAATATTTGACCAGAAAATGGGACTTTTGGGAATTACCTGTAGCGCCCCTAGGGGTGAATGTTGGCCATTCTTGGTTTGAGGGTTCCTGTTGACCTGTAGTATCAATGTACCAAATTAGAACATTTTTGACCATAAAATGGGAATTTCGAGTGGCCTCTAGTGCCCCCTAGGGCTTAATGTTGGCCATTCTTTGTTTGTGGGTTCCTGTTGGCCAGTAGTATCAATGTACCATATTAGAAAATTTTTGACCAGAAAACGAAATTTTGGGAGTGGCCTGTAGCCTCCTAATGGCTTAATGTGGGCCATTCTTGGTTTGTGGGTTCCTGTTGGCCTGTAGTATCAATGTACCAAATTATAACATTTTTGACCAGAAAATGGGAATTTCGGCTTGGCCTCTAGCTCACCTAGTGGTGAATGTCGGTCATTCTTGGTTTGTGGATTCCTGTTGGCCTGTACTATTAATGTACCAAATTAGAACATTTTTGACCAGAAAATGGGAATTTCGGCATGGCCTGTAGTGCTCCCTAGGGCTTAATGTTGGCCATTCTTGGTTTGAGGGTTCCTGTTGACCTGCAGTATCAATGTACCAAATTAGAACGTTTTTGACCAGAAAACGAAATTTTGGAGTAGCCTGTAGCTCTCTAAGGGCTTAATGTGGGCCACACTTGGTATGTGGGTTCCTGTTGGCCTGTAGTATCAAAGTACCAAATTAGAAAATTTTTGACCAGAAAATGGGAATTTTGGCTTGTCCTGTAGTGCTCCCTAGTGGCTGAATGTCGGTCATTCTTGGTTTGTGGATTCCTGTTGGCCTGTACTATTCTTGTACCTAATTAGAACATTTTTGACCAGAAAATGGGAATTTTGGCTTGTCCTGTAGTGCCCCTAGTGGCGTATGTCGGTCATTCTTGGTTTGTGGATTCCTGTTGGCCTGTACTATTAATTTACCAAATTAGAACATTTTTGACCAGAAAATGGGAATTTTGGCATGGCCATTCTTTGCACAGTACTTCAGAGTGATGTCATCTTTAAGCATGTTAGGTTTGAAAACCATCAGTCAAAATTACATTTGATTTATTGACACGTATATATTGTTAAAATTTGGACATTTACATAAACACTCCTTTCAGCCATTTTGTATCGTGATTCATTTTTCCTAAGTAACGCTTTCAAGGATGTCCATTCTACACATGTGTACCAAATTTCAAGTCAATTGGAGCTACGGTTCAGGAGAAGAAGAGTTTTGTAGGTTTTCGCAAATTTTCAACGTACGGGAAAATCCATCATGGCGGAAGTTATGGGTTCTTGAGGCTTTTTGTTCCCCATGAGGAATGAGGCATGTACACCAAATTTCAGAAGATTTGGACAAATGGCGTGGAAATTGTATCACTTTGAATTTTGTTTTTTGGGCGTGGCCTGTAGCGCCACCTATGGGCGAATGTGGGCCATTCTTGGTTTGGGGGTACCCGCTGGCATGGAGTATCAATGTGCCAATTTAGAAAATTTTTGACCAGTGACTTTTGAGCTATTGGGGCTCAAGGAGAAGAATAATAATAATAATAATAAATATAGCTGCAAGCAGCAATGCGGATTCCTCCTCAAAATGGCAAATCATTTAAAATTGATCAGTAGATGGTTGGGGTTAAACCCTCTCAATGGATGAATCCAAAAACATGTATTTCTGTCTGAATCCTAAACTAAACATTTTCAGTGTACAGGAAAATCCATACCGTACCTTATGGATCCTTGAGGCTTTTTGTTCCCAATGAGAAATGAGGCATGTACACCAAGTTTCAGAAGAATTGGACAAATGGCGTGGAAATGGTATCACTTTGAAAATATTTTTTGGGGCGTGGCCTGTAGCACCACCTATGGGCAAATGTGGGTCATTCTTGGTTTGTGGGTTCCTGTTGGCCTGTAGTATCAATGTACAAAATTAGAAAATATTTGACCAGAAAATGGGAATTTTGGAGTGGCCTGTAGCGCTCCTAGGGGCTGAATGTGGGCCATTCTTGGTTTGTGGGTTCCTGTTGGCCTGTAGAATCAATGTACCAAATTAGAAAATGTTTGACCAGAAAATGGGACTTTTGGGAATTACCTGTAGTGCCTCCTAATGGCTTAATGTTGGCCATTCTTGGTTTGTGGGTTCCTGTTGGCCTGTAGTACCATTGTACCAAATTAGAACATTTTAGACCAGAAAATGGGAATTTCGGCATGGCCTGTAGCTCCCCTAGGGGTGAATGTTGGCCATTCTTGGTTTGTGGGTTCCTGTTGGCCTGTAGTATCAATGTACCAAATTAGAACATTTTTGACCAGAAAACGGGAATTTTGGCGTGGCCTTTAGCTCCCTAGTGGCTGAATGTCGGCCATTCTTGGTTTGTGGGTTCCTGTTGGCCTGTAGTACCATTGTACCAAATTAGAACATTTTAGACCAGAAAATGGGAATTTCGGCATGGCCTGTAGCGCTCCTAGGGCTTAATGTTGGCCATTCTTTATGCAGTACTTCAGAGTGATGTCATCTTGAAGCATGTTAGGTTTGAAAACCATCAGTCAAAATTACATTTGATTTATTGACACGTATATATTGTTAAAATTTGGACATTTACATAAACACGCTCTTTCAGCCATTTTGTATCGTGATTCATTTTTCCTAAGTAACGCTTTCAAGGACTGTCCATTCTACACATGTGTACCAAATTTCAAGTCAATTGAGCTACGGTTCAGGAGAAGAAGAGTTTTGTAGGTTTTCGCAAATTTTCAACGTACGGAAAAATCCATCATGGCGGAAGTTATGGGTTCTTGAGGCTTTTTGTTCCCCATGAGGAATGAGGCATGTACACCAAATTTCAGAAGATTTGGACAAATGGCGTGGAAATGGTATCACTTTGAATTTTGTTTTTTGGGCGTGGCCTGTAGCGCCACCTATGGGCGAATGTGGGCCATTCTTGGTTTGGGGGTACCCGTTGGCATGGAGTATCAATGTGCCAATTTAGAAAACTTTTGACCAGTGACTTTTGAGCTATTTGGGCTCAAGGAGAAGAATAATAATAATAATAATAATAAATATAGCTGCAAGCAGCAATGCGGATTCCTCCTCAAAATGGCAAATCATTTAAAATTGATCAGTAGATGGTTGGGGATAAACCTCCCAATTAAGGAATTCAAAAAACATGTCTTTGTCTGAATCCTAAACTAAACATTTTCAATGTACAGGAAAATCCATACCGACCTTATGGATCCTTGAGGCTTTTTGTTCCCAATGAGAAATGAGGCATGTACACCAAGTTTCAGAAGAATTGGACAAATGGCGTGGAAATGGTATCACTTTGAAAATATTTTTTGGGGCGTGGCCTGTAGCACCACCTATGGTCAAATGTGGGCCATTCTTGGTTTGTGGGTTCCTGTTGGCCTGTAGTATCAATGTACAAAATTAGAAAATATTTGACCAGAAAATGGGAATTTTGGAGTGGCCTGTAGCGCCTCTAGGGCTTAATGTGGGCCATTCTTGGTTTGTGGGTTCCTGTTGGCCTGTAGAATCAATGTACCAAATTAGAAAATGTTTGACCAGAAAATGGGACTTTTGGGAATTACCTGTAGCTTCCTAATGGCTTAATGTTGGCCATTCTTGGTTTGTGGGTTCCTGTTGGCCTGTAGTACCATTGTACCAAATTAGAACATTTTTGACCAGAAAATGGGAATTTTGGCATGGCCTGTAGCTCTCTAGGGGTGAATGTTGGCCATTCTTGGTTTGTGGGTTCCTGTTGGCCTGTAGTATCAATGTACCAAATTAGAACATTTTTGACCAGAAAACGGGAATTTTGGCGTGGCCTTTAGCTCTCCTAGTGGCTTAATGTCGGCCATTCTTGGTTTGTGGGTTCCTGTTGGCCTGTAGTACCATTGTACCAAATTAGAACATTTTAGACCAGAAAATGGGAATTTCGGCATGGCCTGTATGCTCCCTAGGGCTTAATGTTGGCCATTCTTTACGCAGTACTTCAGAGTGATGTCATCTTGAAGCATGTTAGGTTTGAAAACCATCAGTCAAAATTACATTTGATTTATTGACACGTATATATTGTTAAAATTTGGACATTTACATAAACACGCTCCTTTCAGCCATTTTGTATCGTGATTCATTTTTCCTAAGTAACGCTTTCAAGGATGTCCATTCTACACATGTGTACCAAATTTCAAGTCAATTGAGCTACGGTTCAGGAGAAGAAGAGTTTTGTAGGTTTTCGCAAATTTTCAACGTACGGGAAAATCCATCATGGCGGAAGTTATGGGTTCTTGAGGCTTTTTGTTCCCCATGAGGAATGAGGCATGTACACCAAATTTCAGAAGATTTGGACAAATGGCGTGGAAATTGTATCACTTTGAATTTTGTTTTTTGGGCGTGGCCTGTAGCGCCACCTATGGGCGAATGTGGGCCATTCTTGGTTTGGGGGTACCAGCTGGCATGGAGTATCAATGTGCCAATTTAGAAAATTTTTGACCAGTGACTTTTTGAGCTATTGGGGCTCAAGGAGAAGAAGTAATAATAATAATAATAATAAATATAGCTGCAAGCAGCAATGCGGATTCCTCCTCAAAATGGCAAATCATTTAAAATTGATCAGTAGAGGGTTGGGGTTAAACCCTCTCAATGGATGAATCCAAAAACATGTATTTCTGTCTGAATCCTAAACTAAACATTTTCAGTCTACAGGAAAATCCATCATACCTTATGGATCCTTGAGGCGTTTTTGTTCCCAATGAGAAATGAGGCATGTACACCAAGATTCAAAAGAATTGGTTAAATGGCGTGGAAATGGTATCACTTTGAAAATATTTTTTGGGGCGTGGCCTGTAGCGCCACCTATGGGCAAATGTGGGTCATTCTTGGTTTGTGGGTTCCTGTTGGCCTGTAGTATCAATGTACATAATTAGAAAATATTTGACCAGAAAATGGGACTTTTGGGAATTACCTGTAGCTCCCTAGGGGTGAATGTTGGCCATTCTTGGTTTGAGGGTTCCTGTTGACCTGTAGTATCAATGTACCAAATTAGAACATTTTTGACCATAAAATGGGAATTTCAAGTGGCTCTAGTGCTCCCTAGGGGCTTAATGTTGGCCATTCTTTGTTTGTGGGTTCCTGTTGGCCAGTAGTATCAATGTACCATATTAGAAAATTTTTGACCAGAAAACGAAATTTTGGGAGTGGCCTGTAGCTCTCTAATGGCTAATGTGGGCCATACTTGGTTTGTGGGTTCCTGTTGGCCTGTAGTATCAATGTACCAAATTATAACTTTTTGACCAGAAAATGGGAATTTCGGCTTGGCCTCTAGCTCACCTAGTGGTGAATGTCGGTCATTCTTGGTTTGTGGATTCCTTTGGCCTGTACTATTAATGTACCAAATTAGAACATTTTTGACCAGAAAATGGGAATTTCGGCATGGCCTGTAGTGCTCCCTAGGGGCTTAATGTTGGCCATTCTTGGTTTGAGGGTTCCTGTTGACCTGCAGTATCAATGTACCAAATTAGAACGCTTTTGACCAGAAAACGAAATTTTGGAGTAGCCTGTAGCTCTCTAAGGGCTTAATGTGGGCCACACTTGGTATGTGGGTTCCTGTTGGCCTGTAGTATCAAAGTACCAAATTAGAAAATTTTTGACCAGAAAATGGGAATTTTGGCTTGTCCTGTAGTGCTCCCTAGTGGCTTAATGTCGGTCATTCTTGGTTTGTGGATTCCTGTTGGCCTGTACTATTCTTGTACCGAATTAGAACATTTTTGACCAGAAAATGGGAATTTTGGCTTGTCCTGTAGTGCCCCTAGTGGCGTATGTCGGTCATTCTTGGTTTGTGGATTCCTGTTGGCCTGTACTATTAATTTACCAAATTAGAACATTTTTGACCAGAAAATGGGAATTTTGGCATGGCCATTCTTTGCACAGTACTTCAGAGTGATGTCATCTTTAAGCATGTTAGGTTTGAAAACCATCAGTCAAAATTACATTTGATTTATTGACACGTATATATTGTTAAAATTTGGACATTTACATAAACACTCCTTTCAGCCATTTTGTATCAGTATTCATTTTTCCTAAGTAACGCTTTCAAGGATGTCCATTCTACACATGTGTACCAAATTTCAAGTCAATTGAGCTACGGTTCAGGAGAAGAAGAGTTTTGTAGGTTTTCGCAAATTTTCAACGTACGGGAAAATCCATCATGGCGGAAGTTATGGGTTCTTGAGGCTTTTTGTTCCCCATGAGGAATGAGGCATGTACACCAAATTTCAGAAGATTTGGACAAATGGCGTGGAAATTGTATCACTTTGAATTTTGTTTTTTGGGCGTGGCCTGTAGCGCCACCTATGGGCGAATGTGGGCCATTCTTGGTTTGGGGGTACCCGCTGGCATGGAGTATCAATGTGCCAATTTAGAAAATTTTTGACCAGTGACTTTTGAGCTATTGGGGCTCAAGGAGAATAATAATAATAATAATAATAAATATAGCTGCAAGCAGCAATGCGGATTCCTCCTCAAAATGGCAAATCATTTCAAATTGATCAGTAGAGGGTTGGGGTTAAACCCTCTCAATGGATGAATCCAAAAACATGTATTTCTGTCTGAATCCTAAACTAAACATTTTCAGTCTACAGGAAAATCCATCATACCTTATGGATCCTTGAGGCGTTTTTGTTCCCAATGAGAAATGAGGCATGTACACCAAGATTCAAAAGAATTGGTTAAATGGCGTGGAAATGGTATCACTTTGAAAATATTTTTTGGGGCGTGGCCTGTAGCGCCACCTATGGGCAAATGTGGGTCATTCTTGGTTTGTGGGTTCCTGTTGGCCTGTAGTATCAATGTACATAATTAGAAAATATTTGACCAGAAAATGGGACTTTTGGGAATTACCTGTAGCGCTCCTAGGGGTGAATGTTGGCCATTCTTGGTTTGAGGGTTCCTGTTGACCTGTAGTATCAATGTACCAAATTAGAACATTTTTGACCATAAAATGGGAATTTCAGGTGGCCTCTAGTGCTCCCTAGGGGCTTAATGTTGGCCATTCTTTGTTTGTGGGTTCCTGTTGGCCAGTAGTATCAATGTACCATATTAGAAAATTTTTGACCAGAAAACGAAATTTTGGGAGTGGCCTGTAGCTCTCTAATGGCTTAATGTGGGCCATACTTGGTTTGTGGGTTCCTGTTGGCCTGTAGTATCAATGTACCAAATTATAACTTTTTGACCAGAAAATGGGAATTTCGGCTTGGCCTCTAGCTCACCTAGTGGTGAATGTCGGTCATTCTTGGTTTGTGGATTCCTTTTGGCCTGTACTATTAATGTACCAAATTAGAACATTTTTGACCAGAAAATGGGAATTTCGGCATGGCCTGTAGTGCTCCCTAGGGCTTAATGTTGGCCATTCTTGGTTTGAGGGTTCCTGTTGACCTGCAGTATCAATGTACCAAATTAGAACGCTTTTGACCAGAAAACGAAATTTTGGAGTAGCCTGTAGCTCTCTAAGGGCTTAATGTGGGCCACACTTGGTATGTGGGTTCCTGTTGGCCTGTAGTATCAAAGTACCAAATTAGAAAATTTTTGACCAGAAAATGGGAATTTTGGCTTGTCCTGTAGTGCTCCCTAGTGGCTAATGTCGGTCATTCTTGGTTTGTGGATTCCTGTTGGCCTGTACTATTCTTGTACCTAATTAGAACATTTTTGACCAGAAAATGGGAATTTTGGCTTGTCCTGTAGTGCCCCTAGTGGCGTATGTCGGTCATTCTTGGTTTGTGGATTCCTGTTGGCCTGTACTATTAATTTACCAAATTAGAACATTTTTGACCAGAAAATGGGAATTTTGGCATGGCCATTCTTTGCACAGTACTTCAGAGTGATGTCATCTTTAAGCATGTTAGGTTTGAAAACCATCAGTCAAAATTACATTTGATTTATTGACACGTATATATTGTTAAAATTTGGACATTTACATAAACACGCCCTTTCAGCCATTTTGTATCAGTATTCATTTTTCCTAAGTAACGCTTTCAAGGATGTCCATTCTACACATGTGTACCAAATTTCAAGTCAATTGAGCTACGGTTCAGGAGAAGAAGAGTTTTGTAGGTTTTCGCAAATTTTCAACGCACGGGAAAATCCATCATGGCGGAAGTTATGGGTTCTTGAGGCTTTTTGTTCCCCATGAGGAATGAGGCATGTACACCAAATTTCAGAAGATTTGGACAAATGGCGTGGAAATTGTATCACTTTGAATTTTGTTTTTTGGGCGTGGCCTGTAGCGCCACCTATGGGCTGAATGTGGGCCATTCTTGGTTTGGGGGTACCTGCTGGCATGGAGTATCAATGTGCCAATTTAGAAAATTTTTGACCAGTGACTTTTTGAGCTATTGGGGCTCAAGGAGAATAGAATAATAATAATAATACATAGACTACAGTCAATAATAAATATAGCTGCAAGCAGCAATGCGGATTCCTCCTCAAAATGGCAAATCATTTCAAATTGATCAGTAGAGGGTTGGGGTTAAACCCTCTCAATGGATGAATCCAAAAACATGTATTTCTGTCTGAATCCTAAACTAAACATTTTCAGTCTACAGGAAAATCCATCATACCTTATGGATCCTTGAGGCGTTTTTGTTCCCAATGAGAAATGAGGCATGTACACCAAGATTCAGAAGAATTGGTTAAATGGCGTGGAAATGGTATCACTTTGAAAATATTTTTTGGGGCGTGGCCTGTAGCACCACCTATGGGCAAATGTGGGTCATTCTTGGTTTGTGGGTTCCTGTTGGCCTGTAGTATCAATGTACATAATTAGAAAATATTTGACCAGAAAATGGGACTTTTGGGAATTACCTGTAGCTCCCTAGGGGTGAATGTTGGCCATTCTTGGTTTGAGGGTTCCTGTTGACCTGTAGTATCAATGTACCAAATTAGAACATTTTTGACCATAAAATGGGAATTTCGAGTGGCCTCTAGTGCTCCCTAGGGCTTAATGTTGGCCATTCTTTGTTTGTGGGTTCCTGTTGGCCAGTAGTATCAATGTACCATATTAGAAAATTTTTGACCAGAAAACGAAATTTTGGGAGTGGCCTGTAGCTCTCTAATGGCTTAATGTGGGCCATACTTGGTTTGTGGGTTCCTGTTGGCCTGTAGTATCAATGTACCAAATTATAACTTTTTTGACCAGAAAATGGGAATTTCGGCTTGGCCTCTAGCGCCACCTAGTGGTGAATGTCGGTCATTCTTGGTTTGTGGATTCCTTTGGCCTGTACTATTAATGTACCAAATTAGAACATTTTTGACCAGAAAATGGGAATTTCGGCATGGCCTGTAGTGCTCCCTAGGGCTTAATGTTGGCCATTCTTGGTTTGAGGGTTCCTGTTGACCTGCAGTATCAATGTACCAAATTAGAACGCTTTTGACCAGAAAACGAAATTTTGGAGTAGCCTGTAGCTCCCTAAGGGCTTAATGTGGGCCACACTTGGTATGTGGGTTCCTGTTGGCCTGTAGTATCAAAGTACCAAATTAGAAAATTTTTGACCAGAAAATGGGAATTTTGGCTTGTCCTGTAGTGCTCCCTAGTGGCTTAATGTCGGTCATTCTTGGTTTGTGGATTCCTGTTGGCCTGTACTATTCTTGTACCGAATTAGAACATTTTTGACCAGAAAATGGGAATTTTGGCTTGTCCTGTAGTGCCCCTAGTGGCGTATGTCGGTCATTCTTGGTTTGTGGATTCCTGTTGGCCTGTACTATTAATTTACCAAATTAGAACATTTTTGACCAGAAAATGGGAATTTTGGCATGGCCATTCTTTGCACAGTACTTCAGAGTGATGTCATCTTTAAGCATGTTAGGTTTGAAAACCATCAGTCAAAATTACATTTGATTTATTGACACGTATATATTGTTAAAATTTGGACATTTACATAAACACGCTCCTTTCAGCCATTTTGTATCGTGATTCATTTTTCCTAAGTAACGCTTTCAAGGATGTCCATTCTACACATGTGTACCAAATTTCAAGTCAATTGAGCTACGGTTCAGGAGAAGAAGAGTTTTGTAGGTTTTCGCAAATTTTCAACGCACGGGAAAATCCATCATGGCGGAAGTTATGGGTTCTTGAGGCTTTTTGTTCCCCATGAGGAATGAGGCATGTACACCAAATTTCAGAAGATTTGGACAAATGGCGTGGAAATTGTATCACTTTGAATTTTGTTTTTTGGGCGTGGCCTGTAGCGCCACCTATGGGCTAATGTGGGCCATTCTTGGTTTGGGGGTACCAGCTGGCATGGAGTATCAATGTGCCAATTTAGAAAACTTTTGACCAGTGACTTTTGAGCTATTGGGGCTCAAGGAGAAGAATAATAATAATAATAATAATAATAATATAGCTGCAAGCAGCAATGCGGATTCCTCCTCAAAATGGCAAATCATTTAAAATTGATCAGTAGATGGTTGGGGATAAACCTCTCAATGAAGGAATTCAAAAACATGTCTTTGTCTGAATCCTAAACTAAACATTTTCAATGTACAGGAAAATCCATACCAGACCTTATGGATCCTTGAGGCTTTTTTGTTCCCAATGAGAAATGAGGCATGTACACCAAGTTTCAGAAGAATTGGACAAATGGCGTGGAAATGGTATCACTTTGAAAATATTTTTTGGGGCGTGGCCTGTAGCACCACCTATGGTCAAATGTGGGCCATTCTTGGTTTGTGGGTTCCTGTTGGCCTGTAGTATCAATGTACAAAATTAGAAAATATTTGACCAGAAAATGGGAATTTTGGAGTGGCCTGTAGCTCCTCTAGGGGCTTAATGTGGGCCATTCTTGGTTTGTGGGTTCCTTTGGCCTGTAGAATCAATGTACCAAATTAGAAAATGTTTGACCAGAAAATGGGACTTTTGGGAATTACCTGTAGTGCTCCCTAATGGCTTAATGTTGGCCATTCTTGGTTTGTGGGTTCCTGTTGGCCTGTAGTACCATTGTACCAAATTAGAACATTTTAGACCAGAAAATGGGAATTTCGGCATGGCCTGTAGCTGCTCCTAGGGGTGAATGTTGGCCATTCTTGGTTTGTGGGTTCCTGTTGGCCTGTAGTATCAATGTACCAAATTAGAACATTTTTGACCAGAAAACGGGAATTTTGGCGTGGCCTTTAGCTCCCTAGTGGCTTAATGTCGGCCATTCTTGGTTTGTGGGTTCCTGTTGGCCTGTAGTACCATTGTACCAAATTAGAACATTTTAGACCAGAAAATGGGAATTTCGGCATGGCCTGTAGCGCTCCTAGGGGCTTAATGTTGGCCATTCTTTAGCAAGTACTTCAGAGTGATGTCATCTTGAAGCATGTTAGGTTTGAAAACCATCAGTCAAAATTACATTTGATTTATTGACACGTATATATTGTTAAAATTTGGACATTTACATAAACACGCTCTTTCAGCCATTTTGTATCGTGATTCATTTTTCCTAAGTAACGCTTTCAAAGACTGTCCATTCTACACATGTGTACCAAATTTCAAGTCAATTGGAGCTACGGTTCAGGAGAAGAAGAGTTTTGTAGGTTTTCTAAATTTTCAACGTACGGAAAATCCATCATGGCGGAAGTTATGGGTTCTTGAGGCTTTTTGTTCCCTATGAGAAATGAGGCATGTACACCAAGTTTCAGAAGATTTGGACAAATGGCGTGGAAATGGTATCACTTTGAATTTATTTTTTTGGGCGTGGCCTGTAGCGCCACCTATGGGCGAATGTGGACCATTCTTGGTTTGGGGGTACCCGTTGGCATGGAGTATCAATGTGCCAATTTAGAAAACTTTTGACCAGTGACTTTTGAGCTATTTGGGCTCAAGGAGAATAATAATAATAATAATAATAATAAATATAGCTGCAAGCAGCAATGCGGATTCCTCCTCAAAATGGCAAATCATTTAAAATTGATCAGTAGATGGTTGGGGATAAACCCTCCCAATGGATGAATTCAAAAACATGTACTTCTGTCTGAATCCTAAACTAAACATTTTCAATGTACAGGAAAATCCATACATGACCTTATGGATCCTTGAGGCTTTTTGTTCCCAATGAGAAATGAGGCATGTACACCAAGTTTCAGAAGAATTGGACAAATGGCGTGGAAATGGTATCACTTTGAAAATATTTTTTGGGGCGTGGCCTGTAGCACCACCTATGGTCAAATGTGGGCCATTCTTGGTTTGTGGGTTCCTGTTGGCCTGTAGTATCAATGTACAAAATTAGAAAATATTTGACCAGAAAATGGGAATTTTGGAGTGGCCTGTAGCGCTCCTAGGGGCTGAATGTGGGCCATTCTTGGTTTGTGGGTTCCTGTTGGCCTGTAGAATCAATGTACCAAATTAGAAAATGTTTGACCAGAAAATGGGACTTTTGGGAATTACCTGTAGCGCTCTCTAATGGCTTAATGTTGGCCATTCTTGGTTTGTGGGTTCCTGTTGGCCTGTAGTACCATTGTACCAAATTAGAACATTTTAGACCAGAAAATGGGAATTTCGGCATGGCCTGTAGTGCTCCCTAGGGCTGAATGTTGGCCATTCTTGGTTTGTGGGTTCCTGTTGGCCTGTAGTATCAATGTACCAAATTAGAACATTTTTGACCAGAAAACGGGAATTTTGGCGTGGCCTTTAGCTCTCCTAGTGGCTTAATGTCGGCCATTCTTGGTTTGTGGGTTCCTGTTGGCCTGTAGTATCATTGTACCAAATTAGAACATTTTTGACCAGAAAATGGGAATTTTGGCATGGCCTGTAGCTTCCTAGGGGCTTAATGTTGGCCATTCTTTATGAGTACTTCAGAGTGATGTCATCTTGAAGCATGTTAGGTTTGAAAACCATCAGTCAAAATTACATTTGATTTATTGACACGTATATATTGTTAAAATTTGGACATTTACATAAACACGCTCTTTCAGCCATTTTGTATCGTATTCATTTTTCCTAAGTAACGCTTTCAAGGATGTCCATTCTACACATGTGTACCAAATTTCAAGTCAATTGAGCTACGGTTCAGGAGAAGAAGAGTTTTGTAGGTTTTCGCAAATTTTCAACGTACGGAAAAATCCATCATGGCGAAGTTATGGGTTCTTGAGGCTTTTTGTTCCCCATGAGGAATGAGGCATGTACACCAAATTTCAGAAGATTTGGACAAATGGCATGGAAATTGTATCACTTTGAATATTGTTTTTTGGGCGTGGCCTGTAGCGCCACCTATGGGCTGAATGTGGGCCATTCTTGGTTTGGGGGTACCCGTTGGCATGGAGTATCAATGTGCCAATTTAGAAAATTTTTGACCAGTGACTTTTTGAGCTATTGGGGCTCAAGGAGAAGAATAATAATAATAATAATAAATATAGCTGCAAGCAGCAATGCGGATTCCTCCTCAAAATGGCAAATCATTTAAAATTGATCAGTAGATGGTTGGGGATAAACCCTCCCAATTAATGAATTCAAAAACATGTCTTTTGTCTGAATCCTAAACTAAACATTTTCAATGTACAGGAAAATCCATACCTGACCTTATGGATCCTTGAGGCTTTTTGTTCCCAATGAGAAATGAGGCATGTACACCAAGTTTCAGAAGAATTGGACAAATGGCATGGAAATGGTATCACTTTGAAAATATTTTTTGGGGCGTGGCCTGTAGCACCACCTATGGTCGAATGTGGGCCATTCTTGGTTTGTGGGTTCCTGTTGGCCTGTAGTATCAATGTACAAAATTAGAAAATATTTGACCAGAAAATGGGAATTTTGGAGTGGCCTGTAGTGCTCCCTAGTGGCTTAATGTCGGGCCATTCTTGGTTTGTGGGTTCCTGTTGGCCTGTAGTATTCATTGTACCAAATTAGAACATTTTTGACCAGAAAATGGGAATTTCGGCATGGCCTGTAGCTTATGCGGCCATTCTAGTTTGTGGGTTCCTGTACATTGATTGTGCCAAATTAGACATTTTGACCAGACAAGTACTTCAGAGTGATGTCATCTTGAAGCATGTTAGGTTTGAAAACCATCAGTCAAAATTACATTTGATTTATTGACACGTATATATTGTTAAAATTTGGACATTTACATAAACACGCTCTTTCAGCCATTTTGTATCGTGATTCATTTTTCCTAAGTAACGCTTTCAAGGACTGTCCATTCTACACATGTGTACCAAATTTCAAGTCAATTGGAGCTACGGTTCAGGAGAAGAAGAGTTTTGTAGGTTTTCGCAAATTTTCAACGTACGGGAAAATCCATCATGGCGGAAGTTATGGGTTCTTGAGGCTTTTTGTTCCCCATGAGGAATGAGGCATGTACACCAAATTTCAGAAGATTTGGACAAATGGCGTGGAAATTGTATCACTTTGAATTTTGTTTTTTGGGCGTGGCCTGTAGCGCCACCTATGGGCGAATGTGGGCCATTCTTGGTTTGGGGGTACCTGCTGGCATGGAGTATCAATGTGCCAATTTAGAAAATTTTTGACCAGTGACTTTTGAGCTATTGGGGCTCAAGGAGAAGAATAATAATAATAATAATAATAAATATAGCTGCAAAGCAGCAATGCGGATTCCTCCTCAAAATGGCAAATCATTTCAAATTGATCAGTAGAGGGTTGGGGTTAAACCCTCTCAATGGATGAATCCAAAAACATGTATTTCTGTCTGAATCCTAAACTAAACATTTTCAGTGTACAGGAAAATCCATCATACCTTATGGATCCTTGAGGCTTTTTGTTCCCAATGAGAAATGAGGCATGTACACCAAGATTCAAAAGAATTGGTTAAATGGCGTGGAAATGGTATCACTTTGAAAATATTTTTTGGGGCGTGGCCTGTAGCCTCCTATGGGCAAATGTGGGTCATTCTTGGTTTGTGGGTTCCTGTTGGCCTGTAGTATCAATGTACATAATTAGAAAATATTTGACCAGAAAATGGGACTTTTGGGAATTACCTGTAGTGCTCCCTAGGGGTGAATGTTGGCCATTCTTGGTTTGAGGGTTCCTGTTGACCTGTAGTATCAATGTACCAAATTAGAACATTTTTGACCATAAAATGGGAATTTCAAGTGGCCTCTAGTGCCTCTAGGGGCTTAATGTTGGCCATTCTTGGTTTGTGGGTTCCTGTTGGCCAGTAGTATCAATGTACCATATTAGAAAATTTTTGACCAGAAAACGAAATTTTGGGAGTGGCCTGTAGCTCTCTAATGGCTTAATGTGGGCCATACTTGGTTTGTGGGTTCCTGTTGGCCTGTAGTATCAATGTACCAAATTATAACTTTTTTGACCAGAAAATGGGAATTTCGGCTTGGCCTCTAGCGCCACCTAGTGGTGAATGTCGGTCATTCTTGGTTTGTGGATTCCTTTTGGCCTGTACTATTAATGTACCAAATTAGAACATTTTTGACCAGAAAATGGGAATTTCGGCATGGCCTGTAGTGCTCCCTAGGGGCTTAATGTTGGCCATTCTTGGTTTGAGGGTTCCTGTTGACCTGCAGTATCAATGTACCAAATTAGAACGCTTTTGACCAGAAAACGAAATTTTGGAGTAGCCTGTAGCTCCTCTAAGGGCTTAATGTGGGCCACACTTGGTATGTGGGTTCCTGTTGGCCTGTAGTATCAAAGTACCAAATTAGAAAATTTTTGACCAGAAAATGGGAATTTTGGCTTGTCCTGTAGTGCTCCCTAGTGGCTTAATGTCGGTCATTCTTGGTTTGTGGATTCCTGTTGGCCTGTACTATTCTTTGTACCGAATTAGAACATTTTTGACCAGAAAATGGGAATTTTGGCTTGTCCTGTAGTGCCCCTAGTGGCGTATGTCGGTCATTCTTGGTTTGTGGATTCCTGTTGGCCTGTACTATTAATTTACCAAATTAGAACATTTTTGACCAGAAAATGGGAATTTTGGCATGGCCATTCTTTGCACAGTACTTCAGAGTGATGTCATCTTTAAGCATGTTAGGTTTGAAAACCATCAGTCAAAATTACATTTGATTTATTGACACGTATATATTGTTAAAATTTGGACATTTACATAAACACGCTCTTTCAGCCATTTTGTATCAGTATTCATTTTTCCTAAGTAACGCTTTCAAGGATGTCCATTCTACACATGTGTACCAAATTTCAAGTCAATTGAGCTACGGTTCAGGAGAAGAAGAGTTTTGTAGGTTTTCGCAAATTTTCAACGTACGGGAAAATCCATCATGGCGGAAGTTATGGGTTCTTGAGGCTTTTTGTTCCCCATGAGGAATGAGGCATGTACACCAAATTTCAGAAGATTTGGACAAATGGCGTGGAAATTGTATCACTTTGAATTTTGTTTTTTGGGCGTGGCCTGTAGCGCCACCTATGGGCGAATGTGGGCCATTCTTGGTTTGGGGGTACCCGCTGGCATGGAGTATCAATGTGCCAATTTAGAAAATTTTTGACCAGTGACTTTTGAGCTATTGGGGCTCAAGGAGAATAATAATAATAATAATAATAAATATAGCTGCAAGCAGCAATGCGGATTCCTCCTCAAAATGGCAAATCATTTAAAATTGATCAGTAGATGGTTGGGGATAAACCCTCCCAATTAAGGAATTCAAAAAACATGTCTTTGTCTGAATCCTAAACTAAACATTTTCAATGTACAGGAAAATCCATACCGACCTTATGGATCCTTGAGGCTTTTTTGTTCCCAATGAGAAATGAGGCATGTACACCAAGTTTCAGAAGAATTGGACAAATGGCGTGGAAATGGTATCACTTTGAAAATATTTTTTGGGGCGTGGCCTGTAGCACCACCTATGGTCGAATGTGGGCCATTCTTGGTTTGTGGGTTCCTGTTGGCCTGTAGTATCAATGTACAAAATTAGAAAATATTTGACCAGAAAATGGGAATTTTGGAGTGGCCTGTAGCGCTCCCTAGGGGCTTAATGTGGGCCATTCTTGGTTTGTGGGTTCCTTTTGGCCTGTAGAATCAATGTACCAAATTAGAAAATGTTTGACCAGAAAATGGGACTTTTGGGAATTACCTGTAGCTCTCTAATGGCTAATGTTGGCCATTCTTGGTTTGTGGGTTCCTGTTGGCCTGTAGTACCATTGTACCAAATTAGAACATTTTAGACCAGAAAATGGGAATTTCGGCATGGCCTGTAGCTCTCTAGGGGTGAATGTTGGCCATTCTTGGTTTGTGGGTTCCTGTTGGCCTGTAGTATCAATGTACCAAATTAGAACATTTTTGACCAGAAAACGGAATTTTGGCGTGGCCTTTAGCTCCCTAGTGGCTTAATGTCGGCCATTCTTGGTTTGTGGGTTCCTGTTGGCCTGTAGTACCATTGTACCAAATTAGAACATTTTAGACCAGAAAATGGGAATTTCGGCATGGCCTGTAGCGCTCCTAGGGCTTAATGTTGGCCATTCTTTATGCAAGTACTTCAGAGTGATGTCATCTTGAAGCATGTTAGGTTTGAAAACCATCAGTCAAAATTACATTTGATTTATTGACACGTATATATTGTTAAAATTTGGACATTTACATAAACACTCCTTTCAGCCATTTTGTATCAGTATTCATTTTTCCTAAGTAACGCTTTCAAAGACTTCAATTCTACACATGTGTACCAAATTTCAAGTCAATTGGAGCTACGGTTCAGGAGAAGAAGAGTTTTGTAGGTTTTCGCAAATTTTCAACGTACGGAAAATCCATCATGGCGGAAGTTATGGGTTCTTGAGGCTTTTTGTTCCCCATGAGAAATGAGGCATGTACACCAAGTTTCAGAAGATTTGGACAAATGGCGTGGAAATGGTATCACTTTGAATATATGTTTTTTGGGCGTGGCCTGTAGCGCCACCTATGGGCTGAATGTTGACCATTCTTGGTTTGGGGGTACCC
Organism: Xyrauchen texanus; assembly: GCF_025860055.1. Lineage (NCBI taxonomy): Eukaryota > Metazoa > Chordata > Actinopteri > Cypriniformes > Catostomidae > Xyrauchen > Xyrauchen texanus. The sequence goes on from NW_026266434.1 coordinate 21,115, forward strand.
ATGGCATGGACTATCAATGTGCCAATTTAGAAAACTTTTGACCAGTGACTTTTGAGCTATTGGGGCTCAAGGAGAAGAATAATAATAATAATAATAATAAATATAGCTGCAAGCAGCAATGCGGATTCCTCCTCAAAATGGCAAATCATTTAAAATTGATCAGTAGATGGTTGGGGATAAACCCTCCCAATTAAGGAATTCAAAAACATGTCTTTTGTCTGAATCCTAAACTAAACATTTTCAATGTACAGGAAAATCCATACCGACCTTATGGATCCTTGAGGCTTTTTGTTCCCAATGAGAAATGAGGCATGTACACCAAGTTTCAGAAGAATTGGTTAAATGGCGTGGAAATGGTATCACTTTGAAAATATTTTTTGGGGCGTGGCCTGTAGCACCACCTATGGTCGAATGTGGGCCATTCTTGGTTTGTGGGTTCCTGTTGGCCTGTAGTATCAATGTACAAAATTAGAAAATATTTGACCAGAAAATGGGAATTTTGGAGTGGCCTGTAGCGCTCCCTAGGGGCTTAATGTGGGCCATTCTTGGTTTGTGGGTTCCTGTTGGCCTGTAGAATCAATGTACCAAATTAGAAAATGTTTGACCAGAAAATGGGACTTTTGGGAATTACCTGTAGCGCTCCTAATGGCTTAATGTTGGCCATTCTTGGTTTGTGGGTTCCTGTTGGCCTGTAGTATCAATGTACCAAATTAGAACATTTTTGACCAGAAAATGGGAATTTCGGCATGGCCTCTAGTGCTCTCTAGGGCTTAATGTTGGCCATTCTTGGTTTGTGGGTTCCTGTTGGCCAGTAGTATCAATGTACCATATTAGAAAATTTTTGACCAGAAAACGAAATTTTGGGAGTGGCCTGTAGCTCCCTAATGGCTTAATGTGGGCCATACTTGGTTTGTGGGTTCCTGTTGGCCTGTAGTATCAATGTACCAAATTATAACTATTTTGACCAGAAAATGGGAATTTCGGCTTGGCCTCTAGTGCCACCTAGTGGTGAATGTCGGTCATTCTTGGTTTGTGGATTCCTTTTGGCCTGTACTATTAATGTACCAAATTAGAACATTTTTGACCAGAAAATGGGAATTTCGCATGGCCTGTAGTGCTCCCTAGGGCTAATGTTGGCCATTCTGGTTTGAGGGTTCCTGTTGGCCTGAGTATCAATGTACCAAATTAGAATGATTTTGACCAGAAAATGAGAATTTTAGGCTTGGCCTGTAGCGCCACCTATGGGCAATGTGGCCATTCTTGGTTTGTGGGTTCCTGTTGGCCTGTACTATCAATGTACCAAATTAGAAAATTTTGACCAGAAAATGGGACTTTTGGAATTACCTGTAGTGCTCCTAGGGGTGAATGTTGGCCATTCTTGGTTTGAGGGTTCCTGTTGACCTGCAGTATCAATGTACCAAATTAGAAACATTTTTGACCAGTAAATGAGAATTTTGGAGTAGACTCTAGTGCTCCTAAGGGCTTAATGTAGGCCATATCTTGGTATGTGGGTTCCTGTTGGCCATGTAGTATCAATGTACCAAATTAGAAAATTTTTGACCAGAAAATGGAATTTTGGCATGGCCTGTATTGCTCCCTAATGGCATAATGTCGGCCATACTTGGTTTGTGGATTCCTGTTGGCCTGTAGTATCAATGTACCAAATTATAACATTTTTGACCAGAAAATGGGAATTTTGGCGTGGCCTGTAGCACCACCTAGTGGTGAATGTGGGCCATTCTTGGTTTGTGGGTTCCTGTTGGCCTGTAGTATCAATGTACCAAATTAGAACATTTTTGACCAGAAAATGGGAATTTTGGCGTGGCCTGTAGCGCCCCTAGGGCTTAATGTTGGCCATTCTTGGTTTGTGGGTTCCTGTTGGCCTGTAGTATCAATGTACCAAATTAGAACATTTTTGACCAGAAAATGGGAATTTTGGAGTAGCCTGTAGCTCCTCTAATGGCTTAATGTTGGCCATTCTTGGTTTGTGGGTTCCTGTTGGCCTGTAGTATCATTGTACCAAATTAGAACATTTTTGACCAGAAAATGGGAATTTTGGCATGGCCTGTAGCTCCCTAGTGGTGAATGTTGGCCATTCTTGGTTTGTGGGTTCCTGTTGGCCTGTAGTATCAATGTACCAAATTAGAACATTTTTGACCAGAAAATGGGAATTTTGGCTTGGCCTTTAGTGCTCCCTAGTGGCTTAATGTCGGCCATTCTTGGTTTGTGGGTTCCTGTTGGCCTGTAGTATTCATTGTACCAAATTAGAACATTTTAGACCAGAAAATGGGAATTTCGGCATGGCCTGTAGCTCTAGGCTAATGTTGGCCATTCTTTACAGTACTTCAGAGTGATGTCATCTTGAAGCATGTTAGGTTTGAAAACCATCAGTCAAAATTACATTTGATTTATTGACACGTATATATTGTTAAAATTTGGACATTTACATAAACACGCTCTTTCAGCCATTTTGTATCGTATTCATTTTTCCTAAGTAACGCTTTCAAGGATGTCCATTCTACACATGTGTACCAAATTTCAAGTCAATTGGAGCTACGGTTCAGGAGAAGAAGAGTTTTGTAGGTTTTCGCAAATTTTCAACGCACGGGAAAATCCATCATGGCGGAAGTTATGGGTTCTTGAGGCTTTTTGTTCCCCATGAGGAATGAGGCATGTACACCAAATTTCAGAAGATTTGGACAAATGGCATGGAAATTGTATCACTTTGAATTTTGTTTTTTGGGCGTGGCCTGTAGCGCCACCTATGGGCGAATGTGGGCCATTCTTGGTTTGGGGGTACCCGCTGGCATGGAGTATCAATGTGCCAATTTAGAAAATTTTTGACCAGTGACTTTTGAGCTATTTGGGCTCAAGGAGAAGAATAATAATAATAATAATAATAAATATAGCTGCAAGCAGCAATGCGGATTCCTCCTCAAAATGGCAAATCATTTAAAATTGATCAGTAGATGGTTGGGGATAAACCTCCCAATTAAGGAATTCAAAAAACATGTCTTCGCCTGATTCCTAAACAAAACATTTTCAATGTACAGGAAAATCCATACCGACCTTATGGATCCTTGAGGCTTTTTTGTTCCCAATGAGAAATGCGGCATGTACACCAAGTTTCAGAAGAATTGGACAAATGGGGTGGATATTATATCATTTTGAAAAAAATTTTGGGGCGTGGCCTGTAGCGCCACCTATGGGCAAATGTTGGTCATTCTTGGTTTGTGGGTTCCTGTTGGCCTGTAGTATAAATGTACAAAATTAGAAAATATTTGACCAGAAAATGGGAATTTTGGAGTGGCTCTGTAAGCTCCCTAGGGGCTTAATGTGGGCCTTTCTTGGTTTGTGGGTTCCTGTCGGCCTGTAGAATCAATACACCAAATTAGAAAATGTTTGACCAGAAAATGGGATTTTTGGAATTACCTGTAGCCTTCTAATGGCTTAATGTTGGCCATTCGTGGTTTGTGGGTTCCTGTTGGCATGTAGTATCAGTGTACCAAATTAGAACATTTTTGACCAGAAAATGGGAATTTTGGCATGGCCTGTAGCGCTCCTAGGGGTGAATGTTGTCCATTCTTGGTTTGTGGGTTCCTGTCTGCCTGTAGTATCAATGTACCAAATTAAAAAAAATTTGACCAGAAAACGGGAATTTTGGCGTGGCCTTTAGCTTCTCTAGTGGCTTAATGTCGGCCATTCTTGGTTTGTGGGTTCCTGTTGGCCTGTAGTACCATTGTACCAAATTAGAACATTTTAGACCAGAAAATGGGAATTTCGACATGGCCTGTAGCTCCCTAGGGGCTTAATGTCGGCCATTCTTTAGCAGTACTTCAGAGTGATGTCATCTTGAAGCATGTTAGGTTTGAAAACCATCAGTCAAAATTACATTTGATTTATTGACAGGTATATATTGTTAAAATTTGGACATTTACATAAACACTCCTTTCAGACATTTTGTATCACATTCATTTTTCCTAAGTAATGTTTTCAAGGATGTCCATTCTACAAATGTGTACCAAATTTCAAGTCAATTGGAGCTACGGTTCAGGAGAAGAAGAGTATTTTTAGGTTTTCGCAAATTTTCAACGTACGGGAAAATCCATCATGGTGAAAGTTATGGGTCCTTAAGGCTTTTTTGTTCCCCATGAGGAATGAGGCATGTACACCAAGTTTCAGAAGATTTAGACAAATGGCGTGGAAATTGTATCACTTTGAATGAAAAATCACTTTGAAAATCTCTACTTTCACTTTCACTTCTCTCTTAAGATTTTTTTCTGTTTTTTTGTGTGATTTACATAAGCATATCACAAGCAATTTTATTTGAAAGACTATCTAGGCACATAATAACACTGTATAGCTGTGACTGTTTATAACTATTTCAAAATGTAGCCTACAAGCTCACACTTTAAATGGTCAGTGCTTTGATTTTTAAATCATTAAAATAGCAACAGATCCAGTGAAAAAATGGAGTGATTGTGTTTACATGCCATTCAAAAACGTGGCATTTTACAAGGTAAGAGAGAAATAAAAAACTTAAAATAATACCATTTGTACTTCTCAATTACTTGGGAATGTCTATGTTCAGGACCTAAGGCTAAATTGTTACTGTCTCTTTAAGAGGCTTTTATCGCGATGATACGATACTTAAGGCACAGTTCAGTTTAATCTTTTGAGAACTGAGAAGTATCATTATTTTCGTTTTGTGCCATGCTTGTTGCATTTGTATTCATTGTGAGATGATAAAATACAGACTGCGTGGAATGGTTGATTTTGTTCACTTGAATTTTGTGACGTGTTTCAGAAAAATAATCGCTAAGACAGAGACTGAGCACCCTGTTTATTTATTTTACAAAAGCACAAGGTTTTGTTGTTATTGTAAGTGTACACAAATAAAAGTACACATTTCATAGTTCGTAATGATGTCTTGCATGTTTCTGTATGGGCAAAAATGACGCAGTATTTTGTTTAAGTTGTTTCCGCTGTTTCGAGAGAAAAATATAGCAGGACGCCATCTGAATAATGCCAGAATAAAATATAATTATTCCAGATTTCTTTCTCAACTGTTTGTTCACTTGAGACATAACAGACTCCTCAATATATCATGTATTTTGACACTCTGTTGTATGAAATTGTCCGCTCAGACGCTAAGCAGCAGCTGAAAGACATCGGAGTGCGTGAGTTAGACGCCGACGCTGCTCGCTGTGTCACACAAACAGCTCGCAAACATGTATTTGAGTTGTTTTGACATTTGTTGAGTTGAATAGTGTAAAATCGCTTGAATGTTCAAACAGGCAAACATTGTATACAACCGACAAACCTTCATGATGATGCGAGCAAAAATGATCTCGCCAGCGGTTTAGCGTGTTGTCAGAGACAATTAAACAACATCATTCTCGGAAGTTTTGATAATGCTAGGATTGATCAGCCCATCCCTACTTTCTTTAGACATATGTTTCATGTTTGTGTAAGTTTTTGTGACGTGTTTCAGAAAGATATTCGCTTAGACAAAGAGCACACGGTTTATTTTCTTTATTTTACAACAAATAAAAGTACAACTTTCATAGTTTGTGACGATGTATTAAATGTATCTGTATGTGCAAAAATAACGCAGTATTTTGTTTAAGCTGTTAACGCTTGTTTCGAGAGAAAAATCTTAACAGGACACCACAGCGCATCCGTGTTGTTCACAATAATTCATAATTAAATATATTGATACCCAATTTCTTTATCAACTGTTTGTTCACTTGATACATAACAGACACCCCAATATATCATGTATTTTGGTGTATGAAATTGTCCGCTCAAACGCATGAAGCTGTGAAAGCTTAACTCTCATCGGCGCAGCGAAGCGCTAGTCGCGACGCTGCTCGCCGCTGTGTCACACAAACTGCTCGAAAACATTTATTTGAGTTGTTTTGCCTTTGTTGAGTTGAATAGTGTAAAATCGCTTGAATGTTCAAGCAGGCAACCATTGTACACAACCAACAAACCTTCGTGGAAGATGCGAGCAAAATGATCTCACCGAGGATTGGCGTGTTGTCAGAGACAATTAAACAACATCATACTCGGAAGTTTTGATACGCTAACGCTGTCTCGATAGAGAAAATCTAACAGGACATCACAGCGCATCACTAGACCCCTTCAATAATTCATAATTCAATATATTGATACCCGATTTCTTTATCAACTGTTTGTTCACTTGAGATATAGCAGACACCCCAATATATCATGTATTTTGGTGTATGAAATTGTCCGCTGAAACGCAAGAAGGGAAAGCTTAACTCTCATCGGCGCGCGAACGCTAGACGCGACGCTGCTCGCTCGCTGTGTCACACAAACTGCTCGAAAACATTTATTTGAGTTGTTTTGCCTTTGTTGAGTTGAATAGTGTAAAATCGCTTGAATGTTCAAACTGGAAAGCATTAAGACACACAATTGATTTGACATACCTCCATGCAGACGCAAAATGTCTTCTGTAGTCTAAGTCTGAGCTCCACCCACTAGGAGACCGAAATGCTTCATTAGAGAGATTGCTACAGAAGAGCTGCATGTGGTAGACAGAGTTACTCCAGTAGAGGGAGCCTCTTGCTCAGCCAATGTAAGTGAATGGGATTTTACATGTGGACCATATTTGTCCAGTAGAGGGAGCACTTTTGCTCAGCCATTGTAAATCAATGGGATTTTAAAAATTTTTGATCATCTTTTGTGTGTACATTTACATAAACACGCCCATTTCAGCCATTTTGTATTGTATTCATTTTTGCTAAGTAACGCTTTGGAAAGACATACATACTACACACGCGTGCCAAATTCCAAGTCAATTGGAGCTGAGGTTCAGGAGAAGAAGAGTTTTGTAGGTTTTCCAAAATTTTCACTGTACAGGAAAATCCATAATGGCAGAAGTATGGGTCCTTGAGGCTTTTTTGTTCCCCATGAGAAATGAGGCATGTTGAGCAAAGTTAGCAACACGCAACTGAACGAAGTAATAAATG
>NW_026266435.1:10000-28054 GCF_025860055.1 Xyrauchen texanus
GTGATGAGTGAATGAACTGGATGGGTGGATGAGTTATAAATGGATGAGTGATGAGAGAATAAACTGGATGGATGGGTGAGTGATGAGTGAATGAGTGGTGAGTGAATGAATTGGATGGATGGATGAGTTATAAATGGATGAGTGATGAGAGAATGAACTGGATGGATGGATGAGTTATAAATGGATGAGTGGTGAGTGAATGAACCGGATGGATGGATGAGTTATAAATGGATGAGTAATGAGAGAATGAACCAGATGGATGGATGAGTTATAAATGGATGAGTGGTGAATGAATGAATTGGATGGATGGATGAGTTATAAATAGATGAGTGGTGAGTGAATGAATTGGATGGATGGATGAGTTATAAATGGATGAGTGGTGAGTGAATGAATTGGATGGATGGATGAGTTATAAATGGATGAGTGGTGAGTGAATTAATTGGATGGATGGATGAGTTATAAATGGATGGGTGATGAGTGAATGAACTGGATGGATGGATGAGTTATAAATGGATGGATGATGAGTGAATGAACTGGATGGATGGATGAGTTATAAATGGATGAGTGGTGAGTGAATGAACTGGATGGATGGATGAGTTATATATGGATGAGTGGTGAGTGAATGAATTGGATGGATGGATGAATTATATATGGATGAGTGGTGAGTGAATGAATTGGATGGATGGATGAGTTATAAATGGATGGGTGATGAGTGAATGAACTGGATGGATGGATGAGTTATAAATGAATGGGTGATGAGTGAATGAACTGGATGGATAGATAAGTTATAAATGGATGGGTGATGAGTGAATGAACTGGATGGATGGATGGATGAGTTATAAATGGATGAGTGATGAGTGAATGAACTGGATGGGTGGATGAGTTATAAATGGATGAGTGATGAGAGAATGAACTGGATGGATGGATGAGTTATAAATGGATGGGTGATGAGTGAATGAACTGGATGGATGGATGATTTATAAATGGATGAGAGATGAGTGAATGAACTGGATGGATGGATGAGTTATAAATGGATGAGTGGTGAGTGAATGAACTGGATGGATGGATGAGTTATAAATGGATGGGTGATGAGTGAATGAACTGGATGGATGGATGAGTTATAAATGGATGGATGATCAGTGAATGAACTGGATGGATGGATGAGTTATAAATGGATGAGTGATCAGTGAATGAACTGGATGGATGGATGAGTTATAAATGGATGAGTGATGAGTGAATGAACTGGATGGATGGATGAGTTATAAATGGATGGGTGATGAGTAAATGAACTGGATGGATGGATGAGTTATAAATGGAAGGGTGATGAGTGAATGAACTGGATGGATGGATGAGTTATAAATGAATGGGTGATGAGTGAATGAACTGGATGGATAGATGAGTTATAAATGGATGGGTGATGAGTGAATGAACTGGATGGATGGATGAGTTATAAATGGATGAGTGATGAGTGAATGAACTGGATGGATGGATGAGTTATAAATGGATGGGTGATGAGTGAATGAACTGGATGGATGGATGAGTTATAAATGGATGGATGATGAGTGAATGAACTGGACGGATGGATGAGTTATAAATGGATGAGTGGTGAGTGAATGAACTGGATGGATGGATGAGTGATGAGTGAATGAACTGGATGGATAGATGAGTTATAAATGGATGAGTGATGAGTGAATGAACTGGATGGATGGATGAATTATAAATGGATGAGTGATGAGTGAATGAACCGGATGGATGGATGAGTTATAAATGGATGAGTGATGAGTGAATGAACTGGATGGGTGGATGAGTTATTAATGGATGAGTGATGAGAGAATGAACTGGATGGATGGATGAGTTATAAATGGATGAGTGATGAGTGAATGAACCGGATGGATGGATGAGTTATAAATGGATGAGTGATGAGTGAATGAACTGGATGGATGGATGAGTTATAAATGGATGGGTGATGAGTGAATGAACTGGATGGATGGATGAGTTATAAATGGATGAGTGATGAGTGAATGAACTGGATGGGTGGATGAGTTATTAATGGATGAGTGATGAGAGAATGAACTGGATGGATGGATGAGTTATTAATGGATGAGTGATGAGTGAATGAACTGGATGGATGGATGGATGAGTTATAAATGGATGGGTGATGAGTGAATGAACTGGATGGATGGATGAGTTATAAATGGATGGATGATGAGTGAATGAACTGGATGGATGGATGAGTTATAAATGGATGGGTGATGAGTGAATGAACTGGATGGATGGATGAGTTATAAATGGATGGGTGATGAGTGAATGAACTGGATGGATGGATGAGTTATAAATGGATGAGTGGTGAGTGAATGAATTGGATGGATGAGTTATAAATGGATGGGTGATGAGTGAATGAATTGGATGGATGGATGAGTTATAAATGGATGGATGATGAGTGAATGAACTGGATGGATGGATGAGTTATAAATGGATGAGTGGTGAGTGAATGAATTGGATGGATGGATGAGTTATAAATGGATGGGTGATGAGTGAATGAATTGGATGGATGGATGAGTTATAAATGGATGGGTGATGAGTGAATGAATTGGATGGATGGATGAGTTATATATGGATGAGTGGTGAGTGAATGAATTGGATGGATGGATGAGTTATAAATGGATGGGTGATGAGTGAATGAACTGGATGGATGGATGAGTTATAAATGAATGGGTGATGAGTGAATGAACTGGATAGATAGATGAGTTATAAATGGATGGGTGATGAGTGAATGAACTGGATGGATGGATGAGTTATAAATGGATGAGTGATGAGTGAATGAACTGGATGGGTGGATGAGTTATAAATGGATGAGTGATGAGAGAATGAACTGGATGGATGGATGTGTTATAAATGGATGGGTGATGAGTGAATGAACTGGATGGATGGATGATTTATAAATGGATGAGAGATGAGTGAATGAACTGGATGGATGGATGAGTTATAAATGGATGAGTGGTGAGTGAATGAACTGGATGGATGGATGAGTTATAAATGGATGGGTGATGAGTGAATGAACTGGATGGATGGATGAGTTATAAATGGATGGATGATCAGTGAATGAACTGGATGGATGGATGAGTTATAAATGGATGAGTGATCAGTGAATGAACTGGATGGATGGATGAGTTATAAATGGATGAGTGATGAGTGAATGAACTGGATGGATGGATGAGTTATAAATGGATGGGTGATGAGTAAATGAACTGGATGGATGGATGAGTTATAAATGGAAGGGTGATGAGTGAATGAACTGGATGGATGGATGAGTTATAAATGAATGGGTGATGAGTGAATGAACTGGATGGATAGATGAGTTATAAATGGATGGGTGATGAGTGAATGAACTGGATGGATGGATGAGTTATAAATGGATGAGTGATGAGTGAATGAACTGGATGGATGGATGAGTTATAAATGGATGGGTGATAAGTGAATGAACTGGATGGATGGATGAGTTATAAATGGATGGATGATGAGTGAATGAACTGGATGGATGGATGAGTTATAAATGGATGAGTGGTGAGTGAATGAACTGGATGGATGGATGAGTGATGAGTGAATGAACTGGATGGATAGATGAGTTATAAATGGATGAGTGATGAGTGAATGAACTGGATGGATGGATGAATTATAAATGGATGAGTGATGAGTGAATGAACCGGATGGATGGATGAGTTATAAATGGATGAGTGATGAGTGAATGAACTGGATGGGTGGATGAGTTATTAATGGATGAGTGATGAGAGAATGAACTGGATGGATGGATGAGTTATAAATGGATGAGTGATGAGTGAATGAACCGGATGGATGGATGAGTTATAAATGGATGAGTGATGAGTGAATGAACTGGATGGATGGATGAGTTATAAATGGATGGGTGATGAGTGAATGAACTGGATGGATGGATGAGTTATAAATGGATGAGTGATGAGTGAATGAACTGGATGGGTGGATGAGTTATTAATGGATGAGTGATGAGAGAATGAACTGGATGGATGGATGAGTTATTAATGGATGAGTGATGAGTGAATGAACTGGATGGATGGATGGATGAGTTATAAATGGATGAGTGATGAGTGAATGAACTGGATGGGTGGATGAGTTATAAATGGATGAGTGATGAGAGAATAAACTGGATGGATGGGTGAGTGATGAGTGAATGAGTGGTGAGTGAATGAATTGGATGGATGGATGAGTTATAAATGGATGAGTGATGAGAGAATGAACTGGATGGATGGATGAGTTATAAATGGATGAGTGGTGAGTGAATGAACCGGATGGATGGATGAGTTATAAATGGATGAGTAATGAGAGAATGAAACAGATGGATGGATGAGTTATAAATGGATGAGTGGTGAATGAATGAATTGGATGGATGGATGAGTTATAAATAGATGGATGATGAGTGAATGAACTGGACGGATGGATGAGTTATAAATGGATGAGTGGTGAGTGAATGAACTGGATGGATGGATGAGTGATGAGTGAATGAACTGGATGGATAGATGAGTTATAAATGGATGAGTGATGAGTGAATGAACTGGATGGATGGATGAATTATAAATGGATGAGTGATGAGTGAATGAACCGGATGGATGGATGAGTTATAAATGGATGAGTGATGAGTGAATGAACTGGATGGGTGGATGAGTTATTAATGGATGAGTGATGAGAGAATGAACTGGATGGATGGATGAGTTATAAATGGATGAGTGATGAGTGAATGAACCGGATGGATGGATGAGTTATAAATGGATGAGTGATGAGTGAATGAACTGGATGGATGGATGAGTTATAAATGGATGAGTGATGAGTGAATGAACTGGATGGGTGGATGAGTTATTAATGGATGAGTGATGAGAGAATGAACTGGATGGATGGATGAGTTATTAATGGATGAGTGATGAGTGAATGAACTGGATGGATGGATGGATGAGTTATAAATGGATGGGTGATGAGTGAATGAACTGGATGGATGGATGAGTTATAAATGGATGGATGATGAGTGAATGAACTGGATGGATGGATGAGTTATAAATGGATGGGTGATGAGTGAATGAACTGGATGGATGGATGAGTTATAAATGGATGGGTGATGAGTGAATGAACTGGATGGATGGATGAGTTATAAATGGATGAGTGGTGAGTGAATGAATTGGATGGATGAGTTATAAATGGATGGGTGATGAGTGAATGAATTGGATGGATGGATGAGTTATAAATGGATGGATGATGAGTGAATGAACTGGATGGATGGATGAGTTATAAATGGATGAGTGGTGAGTGAATGAATTGGATGGATGGATGAGTTATAAATGGATGGGTGATGAGTGAATGAATTGGATGGATGGATGAGTTATAAATGGATGGGTGATGAGTGAATGAATTGGATGGATGGATGAGTTATAAATGAATGGGTGATGAGTGAATGAACTGGATAGATAGATGAGTTATAAATGGATGGGTGATGAGTGAATGAACTGGATGGATGGATGAGTTATAAATGGATGAGTGATGAGTGAATGAACTGGATGGGTGGATGAGTTATAAATGGATGAGTGATGAGAGAATGAACTGGATGGATGGATGTGTTATAAATGGATGGGTGATGAGTGAATGAACTGGATGGATGGATGATTTATAAATGGATGAGAGATGAGTGAATGAACTGGATGGATGGATGAGTTATAAATGGATGAGTGGTGAGTGAATGAACTGGATGGATGGATGAGTTATAAATGGATGGGTGATGAGTGAATGAACTGGATGGATGGATGAGTTATAAATGGATGGATGATCAGTGAATGAACTGGATGGATGGATGTGTTATAAATGGATGAGTGATCAGTGAATGAACTGGATGGATGGATGAGTTATAAATGGATGAGTGATGAGTGAATGAACTGGATGGATGGATGAGTTATAAATGGATGGGTGATGAGTAAATGAACTGGATGGATGGATGAGTTATAAATGGAAGGGTGATGAGTGAATGAACTGGATGGATGGATGAGTTATAAATGAATGGGTGATGAGTGAATGAACTGGATGGATAGATGAGTTATAAATGGATGGGTGATGAGTGAATGAACTGGATGGATGGATGAGTTATAAATGGATGAGTGATGAGTGAATGAACTGGATGGATGGATGAGTTATAAATGGATGGGTGATAAGTGAATGAACTGGATGGATGGATGAGTTATAAATGGATGGATGATGAGTGAATGAACTGGATGGATGGATGAGTTATAAATGGATGAGTGGTGAGTGAATGAACTGGATGGATGGATGAGTTATAAATGGATGGGTGATGAGTGAATGAACTGGATGGATGGATGAGTTATAAATGGATGAGTGGTGAGTGAATGAATTGGATGGATGAGTTATAAATGGATGGGTGATGAGTGAATGAATTGGATGGATGGATGAGTTATAAATGGATGGATGATGAGTGAATGAACTGGATGGATGGATGAGTTATAAATGGATGAGTGGTGAGTGAATGAATTGGATGGATGGATGAGTTATAAATGGATGGGTGATGAGTGAATGAATTGGATGGATGGATGAGTTATAAATGGATGGGTGATGAGTGAATGAATTGGATGGATGGATGAGTTATAAATGAATGGGTGATGAGTGAATGAACTGGATAGATAGATGAGTTATAAATGGATGGGTGATGAGTGAATGAACTGGATGGATGGATGAGTTATAAATGGATGAGTGATGAGTGAATGAACTGGATGGGTGGATGAGTTATAAATGGATGAGTGATGAGAGAATGAACTGGATGGATGGATGTGTTATAAATGGATGGGTGATGAGTGAATGAACTGGATGGATGGATGATTTATAAATGGATGAGAGATGAGTGAATGAACTGGATGGATGGATGAGTTATAAATGGATGAGTGGTGAGTGAATGAACTGGATGGATGGATGAGTTATAAATGGATGGGTGATGAGTGAATGAACTGGATGGATGGATGAGTTATAAATGGATGGATGATCAGTGAATGAACTGGATGGATGGATGTGTTATAAATGGATGAGTGATCAGTGAATGAACTGGATGGATGGATGAGTTATAAATGGATGAGTGATGAGTGAATGAACTGGATGGATGGATGAGTTATAAATGGATGGGTGATGAGTAAATGAACTGGATGGATGGATGAGTTATAAATGGAAGGGTGATGAGTGAATGAACTGGATGGATGGATGAGTTATAAATGAATGGGTGATGAGTGAATGAACTGGATGGATAGATGAGTTATAAATGGATGGGTGATGAGTGAATGAACTGGATGGATGGATGAGTTATAAATGGATGAGTGATGAGTGAATGAACTGGATGGATGGATGAGTTATAAATGGATGGGTGATAAGTGAATGAGCTGGATGGATGGATGAGTTATAAATGGATGGATGATGAGTGAATGAACTGGATGGATGGATGAGTTATAAATGGATGAGTGGTGAGTGAATGAACTGGATGGATGGATGAGTGATGAGTGAATGAACTGGATGGATAGATGAGTTATAAATGGATGAGTGATGAGTGAATGAACTGGATGGATGGATGAATTATAAATGGATGAGTGATGAGTGAATGAACCGGATGGATGGATGAGTTATAAATGGATGAGTGATGAGTGAATGAACTGGATGGGTGGATGAGTTATTAATGGATGAGTGATGAGAGAATGAACTGGATGGATGGATGAGTTATAAATGGATGAGTGATGAGTGAATGAACCGGATGGATGGATGAGTTATAAATGGATGAGTGATGAGTGAATGAACTGGATGGATGGATGAGTTATAAATGGATGGGTGATGAGTGAATGAACTGGATGGATGGATGAGTTATAAATGGATGAGTGATGAGTGAATGAACTGGATGGGTGGATGAGTTATTAATGGATGAGTGATGAGAGAATGAACTGGATGGATGGATGGATGAGTTATTAATGGATGAGTGATGAGTGAATGAACTGGATGGATGGATGGATGAGTTATAAATGGATGAGTGATGAGTGAATGAACTGGATGGGTGGATGAGTTATAAATGGATGAGTGATGAGAGAATAAACTGGATGGATGGGTGAGTGATGAGTGAATGAGTGGTGAGTGAATGAATTGGATGGATGGATGAGTTATAAATGGATGAGTGATGAGAGAATGAACTGGATGGATGGATGAGTTATAAATGGATGAGTGGTGAATGAATGAATTGGATGGATGGATGAGTTATAAATAGATGAGTGGTGAGTGAATGAATTGGATGGATGGATGAGTTATAAATGGATGAGTGGTGAGTGAATGAATTGGATGGATGGATGAGTTATAAATGGATGAGTGGTGAGTGAATTAATTGGATGGATGGATGAGTTATAAATGGATGGGTGATGAGTGAATGAACTGGATGGATGGATGAGTTATAAATGGATGAGTGATGAGTGAATGAACTGGATGGGTGGATGAGTTATAAATGGATGAGTGATGAGAGAATGAACTGGATGGATGGATGAGTTATAAATGGATGGGTGATGAGTGAATGAACTGGATGGATGGATGATTTATAAATGGATGAGAGATGAGTGAATGAACTGGATGGATGGATGAGTTATAAATGGATGAGTGGTGAGTGAATGAACTGGATGGATGGATGAGTTATAAATGGATGGGTGATGAGTGAATGAACTGGATGGATGGATGAGTTATAAATGGATGGATGATCAGTGAATGAACTGGATGGATGGATGAGTTATAAATGGATGAGTGATCAGTGAATGAACTGGATGTATGGATGAGTTATAAATGGATGAGTGATGAGTGAATGAACTGGATGGATGGATGAGTTATAAATGGATGGGTGATGAGTAAATGAACTGGATGGATGGATGAGTTATAAATGGAAGGGTGATGAGTGAATGAACTGGATGGATGGATGAGTTATAAATGAATGGGTGATGAGTGAATGAACTGGATGGATAGATGAGTTATAAATGGATGGGTGATGAGTGAATGAACTGGATGGATGGATGAGTTATAAATGGATGAGTGATGAGTGAATGAACTGGATGGATGGATGAGTTATAAATGGATGGGTGATGAGTGAATGAAATGGATGGATGGATGAGTTATAAATGGATGGATGATGAGTGAATGAACTGGACGGATGGATGAGTTATAAATGGATGAGTGGTGAGTGAATGAACTGGATGGATGGATGAGTGATGAGTGAATGAACTGGATGGATGAGTTATAAATGGATGGATGATGAGTGAATGAACTGGATGGATGGATGAGTTATAAATGGATGGATGATGAGTGAATGAACTGGATGGATGGATGAGTTATAAATGGATGAGTGGTGAGTGAATGAATTGGATGGATGGATGAGTTATAAATGGATGGGTGATGAGTGAATGAATTGGATGGATGGATGAGTTATAAATGGATGGGTGATGAGTGAATGAATTGGATGGATGGATGAGTTATATATGGATGAGTGGTGAGTGAATGAATTGGATGGATGGATGAGTTATAAATGGATGGATGATCAGTGAATGAACTGGATGGATGGATGAGTTATAAATGGATGAGTGATCAGTGAATGAACTGGATGGATGGATGAGTTATAAATGGATGAGTGATGAGTGAATGAACTGGATGGATGGATGAGTTATAAATGGATGGGTGATGAGTAAATGAACTGGATGGATGGATGAGTTATAAATGGAAGGGTGATGAGTGAATGAACTGGATGGATGGATGAGTTATAAATGAATGGGTGATGAGTGAATGAACTGGATGGATAGATGAGTTATAAATGGATGGGTGATGAGTGAATGAACTGGATGGATGGATGAGTTATAAATGGATGAGTGATGAGTGAATGAACTGGATGGATGGATGAGTTATAAATGGATGGATGATGAGTGAATGAACTGGATGGATGGATGAGTTATAAATGGATGAGTGGTGAGTGAATGAACTGGATGGATGGATGAGTGATGAGTGAATGAACTGGATGGATAGATGAGTTATAAATGGATGAGTGATGAGTGAATGAACTGGATGGATGGATGAATTATAAATGGATGAGTGATGAGTGAATGAACCGGATGGATGGATGAGTTATAAATGGATTAGTGATGAGTGAATGAACTGGATGGGTGGATGAGTTATTAATGGATGAGTGATGAGAGAATGAACTGGATGGATGGATGAGTTATAAATGGATGAGTGATGAGTGAATGAACCGGATGGATGGATCAGTTATAAATGGATGAGTGATGAGTGAATGAACTGGATGGATGGATGAGTTATAAATGGATGGGTGATGAGTGAATGAACTGGATGGATGGATGAGTTATAAATGGATGAGTGATGAGTGAATGAACTGGATGGGTGGATGAGTTATTAATGGATGAGTGATGAGAGAATGAACTGGATGGATGGATGAGTTATTAATGGATGAGTGATGAGTGAATGAACTGGATGGATGGATGGATGAGTTATAAATGGATGAGTGATGAGTGAATGAACTGGATTGGTGGATGAGTTATAAATGGATGAGTGATGAGAGAATAAACTGGATGGATGGGTGAGTGATGAGTGAATGAGTGGTGAGTGAATGAATTGGATGGATGGATGAGTTATAAATGGATGAGTGATGAGAGAATGAACTGGATGGATGGATGAGTTATAAATGGATGAGTGGTGAGTGAATGAACCGGATGGATGGATGAGTTATAAATGGATGAGTAATGAGAGAATGAACCAGATGGATGGATGAGTTATAAATGGATGAGTGGTGAATGAATGAATTGGATGGATGGATGAGTTATAAATAGATGAGTGGTGAGTGAATGAATTGGATGGATGGATGAGTTATAAATGGATGAGTGGTGAGTGAATGAATTGGATGGATGGATGAGTTATAAATGGATGAGTGGTGAGTGAATTAATTGGATGGATGGATGAGTTATAAATGGATGGGTGATGAGTGAATGAACTGGATGGATGGATGAGTTATAAATGGATGGATGATGAGTGAATGAACTGGATGGATGGATGAGTTATAAATGGATGAGTGGTGAGTGAATGAACTGGATGGATGGATGAGTTATATATGGATGAGTGGTGAGTGAATGAATTGGATGGATGGATGAGTTATATATGGATGAGTGGTGAGTGAATGAATTGGATGGATGGATGAGTTATAAATGGATGAGTGATGAGTGAATGAACTGGATGGATGGATGAGTTATAAATGGATGAGTGATGAGTGAATGAACTGGATGGGTGGATGAGTTATAAATGGATGAGTGATGAGAGAATGAACTGGATGGATGGATGAGTTATAAATGGATGGGTGATGAGTGAATGAACTGGATGGATGGATGATTTATAAATGGATGAGAGATGAGTGAATGAACTGGATGGATGGATGAGTTATAAATGGATGAGTGGTGAGTGAATGAACTGGATGGATGGATGAGTTATAAATGGATGGGTGATGAGTGAATGAACTGGATGGATGGATGATTTATAAATGGATGAGAGATGAGTGAATGAACTGGATGGATGGATGAGTTATAAATGGATGAGTGGTGAGTGAATGAACTGGATGGATGGATGAGTTATAAATGGATGGGTGATGAGTGAATGAACTGGATGGATGGATGAGTTATAAATGGATGGATGATCAGTGAATGAACTGGATGGATGGATGAGTTATAAATGGATGAGTGATCAGTGAATGAACTGGATGGATGGATGAGTTATAAATGGATGAGTGATGAGTGAATGAACTGGATGGATGGATGAGTTATAAATGGATGGGTGATGAGTAAATGAACTGGATGGATGGATGAGTTATAAATGGAAGGGTGATGAGTGAATGAACTGGATGGATGGATGAGTTATAAATGAATGGGTGATGAGTGAATGAACTGGATGGATAGATGAGTTATAAATGGATGGGTGATGAGTGAATGAACTGGATGGATGGATGAGTTATAAATGGATGAGTGATGAGTGAATGAACTGGATGGATGGATGAGTTATAAATGGATGGGTGATGAGTGAATGAACTGGATGGATGGATGAGTTATAAATGGATGGATGATGAGTGAATGAACTGGACGGATGGATGAGTTATAAATGGATGAGTGGTGAGTGAATGAACTGGATGGATGGATGAGTGATGAGTGAATGAACTGGATGGATAGATGAGTTATAAATGGATGAGTGATGAGTTAATGAACTGGATGGATGGATGAATTATAAATGGATGAGTGATGAGTGAATGAACCGGATGGATGGATGAGTTATAAATGGATGAGTGATGAGTGAATGAACTGGATGGGTGGATGAGTTATTAATGGATGAGTGATGAGAGAATGAACTGGATGGATGGATGAGTTATAAATGGATGAGTGATGAGT
Organism: Xyrauchen texanus; assembly: GCF_025860055.1. NCBI lineage: Eukaryota > Metazoa > Chordata > Actinopteri > Cypriniformes > Catostomidae > Xyrauchen > Xyrauchen texanus. The sequence goes on from NW_026266435.1 coordinate 22,513, forward strand.
GAATGAACTGGATGGATGGATGAGTTATAAATAGATGGGTGATGAGTGAATGAACTGGATGGATGGATGAGTTATAAATGGATGGATGATGAGTGAATGAACTGGACGGATGGATGAGTTATAAATGGATGAGTGGTGAGTGAATGAACTGGATGGATGGATGAGTGATGAGTGAATGAACTGGATGGATAGATGAGTTATAAATGGATGAGTGATGAGTGAATGAACTGGATGGATGGATGAATTATAAATGGATGAGTGATGAGTGAATGAACCGGATGGATGGATGAGTTATAAATGGATGAGTGATGAGTGAATGAACTGGATGGGTGGATGAGTTATTAATGGATGAGTGATGAGAGAATGAACTGGATGGATGGATGAGTTATAAATGGATGAGTGATGAGTGAATGAACCGGATGGATGGATGAGTTATAAATGGATGAGTGATGAGTGAATGAACTGGATGGATGGATGAGTTATAAATGGATGGGTGATGAGTGAATGAACTGGATGGATGGATGAGTTATAAATGGATGAGTGATGAGTGAATGAACTGGATGGGTGGATGAGTTATTAATGGATGAGTGATGAGAGAATGAACTGGATGGATGGATGAGTTATTAATGGATGAGTGATGAGTGAATGAACTGGATGGATGGATGAGTTATAAATGGATGGGTGATGAGTGAATGAACTGGATGGATGGATGAGTTATAAATGGATGGATGATGAGTGAATGAACTGGATGGATGGATGAGTTATAAATGGATGAGTGGTGAGTGAATGAACTGGATGGATGGATGAGTTATAAATGGATGGGTGATGAGTGAATGAACTGGATGGATGGATGAGTTATAAATGGATGAGTGGTGAGTGAATGAACTGGATGGATGGATGAGTTATAAATGGATGGGTGATGAGTGAATGAACTGGATGGATGGATGAGTTATAAATGGATGGATGATGAGTGAATGAACTGGATGGATGGATGAGTTATAAATGGATGAGTGGTGAGTGAATGAACTGGATGGATGGATGAGTTATAAATGGATGGGTGATGAGTGAGTGAACTGGATGGATGGATGAGTTATAAATGGATGGATGATGAGTGAATGAACTGGATGGATGGATGAGTTATAAATGGATGAGTGGTGAGTGAATGAACTGGATGGATGAGTTATAAATGGATGGGTGATGAGTGAATGAATTGGATGGATGGATGAGTTATAAATGGATGGATGATGAGTGAATGAACTGGATGGATGGATGAGTTATAAATGGATGAGTGGTGAGTGAATGAATTGGATGGATGGATGAGTTATAAATAGATGGGTGATGAGTGAATGAATTGGATGGATGGATGAGTTATAAATGGATGGGTGATGAGTGAATGAATTGGATGGATGGATGAGTTATATATGGATGAGTGGTGAGTGAATGAATTGGATGGATGGATGAGTTATAAATGGATGGGTGATGAGTGAATGAACTGGATGGATGGATGAGTTATAAATGAATGGGTGATGAGTGAATGAACTGGATGGATAGATGAGTTATAAATGGATGGGTGATGAGTGAATGAACTGGATGGATGGATGAGTTATAAATGGATGAGTGATGAGTGAATGAACTGGATGGGTGGATGAGTTATAAATGGATGAGTGATGAGAGAATGAACTGGATGGATGGATGTGTTATAAATGGATGGGTGATGAGTGAATGAACTGGATGGATGGATGATTTATAAATGGATGAGAGATGAGTGAATGAACTGGATGGATGGATGAGTTATAAATGGATGAGTGGTGAGTGAATGAACTGGATGGATGGATGAGTTATAAATGGATGGGTGATGAGTGAATGAACTGGATGGATGGATGAGTTATAAATGGATGGATGATCAGTGAATGAACTGGATGGATGGATGAGTTATAAATGGATGAGTGATCAGTGAATGAACTGGATGGATGGATGAGTTATAAATGGATGAGTGATGAGTGAATGAACTGGATGGATGAGTTATAAATGGATGGGTGATGAGTAAATGAACTGGATGGATGGATGAGTTATAAATGGAAGGGTGATGAGTGAATGAACTGGATGGATGGATGAGTTATAAATGAATGGGTGATGAGTGAATGAACTGGATGGATGGATGAGTTATAAATGGATGGGTGATGAGTGAATGAACTGGATGGATGGATGAGTTATAAATGGATGAGTGATGAGTGAATGAACTGGATGGATGGATGAGTTATAAATGGATGGGTGATAAGTGAATGAACTGGATGGATGGATGAGTTATAAATGGATGGATGATGAGTGAATGAACTGGATGGATGGATGAGTTATAAATGGATGAGTGGTGAGTGAATGAACTGGATGGATGGATGAGTGATGAGTGAATGAACTGGATGGATAGATGAGTTATAAATGGATGAGTGATGAGTGAATGAACTGGATGGATGGATGAATTATAAATGGATGAGTGATGAGTGAATGAACCGGATGGATGGATGAGTTATAAATGGATGAGTGATGAGTGAATGAACTGGATGGGTGGATGAGTTATTAATGGATGAGTGATGAGAGAATGAACTGGATGGATGGATGAGTTATAAATGGATGAGTGATGAGTGAATGAACCGGATGGATGGATGAGTTATAAATGGATGAGTGATGAGTGAATGAACTGGATGGATGGATGAGTTATAAATGGATGGGTGATGAGTGAATGAACTGGATGGATGGATGAGTTATAAATGGATGAGTGATGAGTGAATGAACTGGATGGGTGGATGAGTTATTAATGGATGAGTGATGAGAGAATGAACTGGATGGATGGATGAGTTATTAATGGATGAGTGATGAGTGAATGAATTGGATGGATGGATGGATGAGTTATAAATGGATGAGTGATGAGTGAATGAACTGGATGGGTGGATGAGTTATAAATGGATGAGTGATGAGAGAATAAACTGGATGGATGGGTGAGTGATGAGTGAATGAGTGGTGAGTGAATGAATTGGATGGATGGATGAGTTATAAATGGATGAGTGATGAGAGAATGAACTGGATGGATGGATGAGTTATAAATGGATGAGTGGTGAGTGAATGAACCGGATGGATGGATGAGTTATAAATGGATGAGTAATGAGAGAATGAACCAGATGGATGGATGAGTTATAAATGGATGAGTGGTGAATGAATGAATTGGATGGATGGATGAGTTATAAATAGATGAGTGGTGAGTGAATGAATTGGATGGATGGATGAGTTATAAATGGATGAGTGGTGAGTGAATGAATTGGATGGATGGATGAGTTATAAATGGATGAGTGGTGAGTGAATTAATTGGATGGATGGATGAGTTATAAATGGATGGGTGATGAGTGAATGAACTGGATGGATGGATGAGTTATAAATGGATGGATGATGAGTGAATGAACTGGATGGATGGATGAGTTATAAATGGATGAGTGGTGAGTGAATGAACTGGATGGATGGATGAGTTATATATGGATGAGTGGTGAGTGAATGAATTGGATGGATGGATGAGTTATATATGGATGAGTGGTGAGTGAATGAATTGGATGGATGGATGAGTTATAAATGGATGGGTGATGAGTGAATGAACTGGATGGATGGATGAGTTATAAATGAATGGGTGATGAGTGAATGAACTGGATGGATAGATGAGTTATAAATGGATGGGTGATGAGTGAATGAACTGGATGGATGGATGAGTTATAAATGGATGAGTGATGAGTGAATGAACTGGATGGGTGGATGAGTTATAAATGGATGAGTGATGAGAGAATGAACTGGATGGATGGATGAGTTATAAATGGATGGGTGATGAGTGAATGAACTGGATGGATGGATGATTTATAAATGGATGAGAGATGAGTGAATGAACTGGATGGATGGATGAGTTATAAATGGATGAGTGGTGAGTGAATGAACTGGATGGATGGATGAGTTATAAATGGATGGGTGATGAGTGAATGAACTGGATGGATGGATGAGTTATAAATGGATGGATGATCAGTGAATGAACTGGATGGATGGATGAGTTATAAATGGATGAGTGATCAGTGAATGAACTGGATGGATGGATGAGTTATAAATGGATGAGTGATGAGTGAATGAACTGGATGGATGGATGAGTTATAAATGGATGGGTGATGAGTAAATGAACTGGATGGATGGATGAGTTATAAATGGAAGGGTGATGAGTGAATGAACTGGATGGATGGATGAGTTATAAATGAATGGGTGATGAGTGAATGAACTGGATGGATAGATGAGTTATAAATGGATGGGTGATGAGTGAATGAACTGGATGGATGGATGAGTTATAAATGGATGAGTGATGAGTGAATGAACTGGATGGATGGATGAGTTATAAATGGATGGGTGATGAGTGAATGAACTGGATGGATGGATGAGTTATAAATGGATGGATGATGAGTGAATGAACTGGACGGATGGATGAGTTATAAATGGATGAGTGGTGAGTGAATGAACTGGATGGATGGATGAGTGATGAGTGAATGAACTGGATGGATAGATGAGTTATAAATGGATGAGTGATGAGTGAATGAACTGGATGGATGGATGAATTATAAATGGATGAGTGATGAGTGAATGAACCGGATGGATGGATGAGTTATAAATGGATGAGTGATGAGTGAATGAACCGGATGGATGGATGAGTTATAAATGGATGAGTGATGAGTGAATGAACCGGATGGATGGATGAGTTATAAATGGATGAGTGATGAGTGAATGAACTGGATGGATGGATGAGTTATAAATGGATGGGTGATGAGTGAATGAACTGGATGGATGGATGAGTTATAAATGGATGAGTGATGAGTGAATGAACTGGATGGGTGGATGAGTTATTAATGGATGAGTGATGAGAGAATTAACTGGATGGATGGATGAGTTATTAATGGATGAGTGATGAGTGAATGAACTGGATGGATGGATGAGTTATAAATGGATGGATGATGAGTGAATGAACTGGATGGATGGATGAGTTATAAATGGATGGATGATGAGTGAATGAACTGGATGGATGGATGAGTTATAAATGGATGAGTGGTGAGTGAATGAACTGGATGGATGGATGAGTTATAAATGGATGGGTGATGAGTGAATGAATTGGATGGATGGATGAGTTATAAATGGATGAGTGATGAGTGAATGAACTGGATGGATGGATGAGTTATAAATGGATGAGTGATGAGTGAATGAACTGGATGGATGGATGAGTTATAAATGGATGAGTGATGAGTGAATGAACTGGATGGATGGATGAGTTATAAATAGATGGGTGATGAGTGAATGAACTGGATGGATGGATGAGTTATAAATAGATGAGTGGTGAGTGAATGAACTGGATGGATGGATGAGTTATAAATGGATGAGTGATGAGTGAATGAACTGGATGGATGGATGAGTTATAAATGGATGAGTGATGAGTGAATGAACTGGATGGATGGATGAGTTATAAATGGATGAGTGATGA
>NW_026266436.1:0-28044 GCF_025860055.1 Xyrauchen texanus
CTCAGTGGCCCGCTTCGTTTCCAGTTAATATTACCCCTAACAAAAGAATAGCCAACATTGCTTCCCACAATTTTAGAGGCCATGAAATTCATTTTATGGTCAAAAATGTTCTAATTTGGTACATTGATACTACAGGTCAACAGGAACCCTCAAACCAAGAATGGCCAACATTCACCCCTAGAGGAGCTACAGGTAATTCCCAAAAGTCCCATTTTCTGGTCAAATATTTTCTAATTATGTACATTGATACTACAGGCCAACAGGAACCCACAAACCAAGAATGACCCACATTTGCCCATAGGAGTGCTACAGGCCACGCCCCAAAAAATATTTTCAAAGTGATACCATTTCCAGCCATTTAACCAATTCTTTTGAATCTTGGTGTACATGCCTCATTTCTCATTGGGAACAAAAAGCCTCAAGGATCCATAAGGTATGATGGATTTTCCTGTAGACTGAAAATGTTTAGTTTAGGATTCAGACAGAAATACATGTTTTTGGATTCATCCATTGAGAGGTTTAACCCCAACCCTCTACTGATCAATTTGAAATGATTTGCCATTTTGAGGAGGAATCCGCATTGCTGCTTTGCAGCTATATTTATTATTATTATTATTATTCTTCTCCTTGAGCCCAAATAGCTCAAAAGTCACTGGTCAAAAGTTTTCTAAATTGGCACATTGATAGTCCATGCCAGCGGGTACCCCCAAACCAAGAATGGTCAACATTAAGCCCATAGGTGGCGCTACAGGCCACGCCCAAAAAAATATTTTCAAAGTGATACCATTTCCGCCATTTGTCCAAATCTCCTGAAACTTGGTGTACATGCCTCATTTCTCATGGGGAACAAAAAGCCTCAAGAACCCATAACTTCCGCCATGATGGATTTTCCGATGCGTTGAAAATTTGCGAAAACCTACAAAACTCTTCTTCTCCTGAACCGTAGCTCAATTGACTTGAAATTTGGTACACATGTGTAGAATTGAAGTCTTTGAAAGCGTTACTTAGGAAAAATGAATCTGATACAAAATGGCTGAAAGAGTGTTTATGTAAATGTCAAATTTTAACAATATATACGTGTCAATAAATCAAATGTAATTTTGACTGATGGTTTTCAAACCTAACATGCTTCAAGATGACATCACTCTGAAGTACTGCATAAAGAATGGCCAACATTAAGCCCCTAGGAAGCTACAGGCCATGCCGAAATTCCCATTTTCTGGTCTAAAATGTTCTAATTTGGTACAATGGTACTACAGGCCAACAGGAACCCACAAACCAAGAATGGCCGACATTAGCCACTAGAGAGCTAAAGGCCACGCCAAAATTCCGTTTTCTGGTCAAAAATGTTCTAATTTGGTACATTGATACTACAGGCCAACAGGAACCCACAAACCAAGAATGGCCAACATTCACCCCTAGAGAAGCTACAGGCCATGCCGAAATTCCCATTTTCTGGTCTAAAATGTTCTAATTTGGTACAATGGTACTACAGGCCAACAGGAACCCACAAACCAAGAATGGCCAACATTAAGCCATTAGAGAAGCTACAGGTAATTCCCAAAAGTCCCATTTTCTGGTCAAACATTTTCTAATTTGGTACATTGATTCTACAGGCCAAAGGAACCCACAAACCAAGAATGGCCCACATTAAGCCCCTAGGGAGCTACAGGCCACTCCAAAATTCCCATTTTCTGGTCAAATATTTTCTAATTTTGTACATTGATACTACAGGCCAACAGGAACCCACAAACCAAGAATGGCCCACATTAGACCATAGGTGGTGCTACAGGCCACGCCCCAAAAAATATTTTCAAAGTGATACCATTTCCACGCCATTTGTCCAATTCTTCTGAAACTTGGTGTACATGCCTCATTTCTCATTGGGAACAAAAAAGCCTCAAGGATCCATAAGGTCGGTATGGATTTTCCTGTACATTGAAAATGTTTAGTTTAGGATTCAGACAAAGACATGTTTTTGAATTCCTTAATTGGGAGGGTTTATCCCCAACCATCTACTGATCAATTTTAAATGATTTGCCATTTTGAGGAGGAATCCGCATTGCTGCTTGCAGCTATATTTATTATTATTATTATTATTCTTCTCCTTGAGCCCCAATAGCTCAAAAGTCACTGGTCAAAAATTTTCTAAATTGGCACATTGATACTCCATGCCAGCAGGTACCCCCAAACCAAGAATGGCCCACATTCAGCCCATAGGTGGCGCTACAGGCCACGCCCAAAAAACAAAATTCAAAGTGATACAATTTCCACGCCATTTGTCCAAATCTTCTGAAATTTGGTGTACATGCCTCATTCCTCATGGGGAACAAAAAGCCTCAAGAACCCATAACTTCCGCCATGATGGATTTTCCCGTACGTTGAAAATTTGCGAAAACCTACAAAACTCTTCTTCTCCTGAACCGTAGCTCAATTGACTTGAAATTTGGTACACATGTGTAGAATGGACATCCTTGAAAGCGTTACTTAGGAAAAATGAATCACGATACAAAATGGCTGAAAGGAGTGTTTATGTAAATGTCAAATTTTAACAATATATACGTGTCAATAAATCAAATGTAATTTTGACTGATGGTTTTCAAACCTAACATGCTTCAAGATGACATCACTCTGAAATACTGCATAAAGAATGGCCAACATTAAGCCCTTAGGAAGCTACAGGCCACATAGAAATTCCCATTTTCTGGTCAAAAATGTTCTAATTTGGTACATTGATACTACAGGCCAACAGGAACCCACAAACCAAGTATGGCCCACATTAAGCCCTTAGAGAGCTAAAGGCCACGCCAAAATTCCCATTTTCTGGTCAAACATTTTCTAATTTGGTACATTGATTCTATAGGCCGACAGGAACCCACAAACCAAGAATGGCCCACATTAAGCCCCTAGAGAGCACTACAGGCCACTCCAAAATTCCCATTTTCTGGTCAAATATTTTCTAATTTTGTACATTGATACTACAGGCCAACAGGAACCCACAAACCAAGAATGGCCCACATTTGCCCATAGGTGGGCTACAGGCCACATCCCAAAAAATATTTTCAAAGTGATACCATTTCCACGCCATTTAGCGAATTCTTCTGAAACTTGGTGTACATGCCTCATTTCTCATTGGGAACAAAAAAGCCTCAAGGATCCATAAGGTCTGTATTGATGGATTTTCTGTACACTGAAAATGTTTAGTTTAGGATTCAGACAGAAATACGTGGTTTTGGATTCATCCATTGAGAGGGTTTAACCCCAACCCTCTACTGATCAATTTTAAATGATTTGCCATTTTGAGGAGGAATCCGCATTGCTGCTTTGCAGCTATATTTATTATTATTATTATTATTCTTCTCCTTGAGCCCCAATAGCTCAAAAAGTCACTGGTCAAAAATTTTCTAAATTGGCACATTGATACTCCATGCCAGCGGTACCCCCAAACCAAGAATGGTCCACATTCAGCCCATAGGTGGCGCTACAGGCCACGCCCAAAAAACAAAATTCAAAGTGATACCATTTCCACGCCATTTGTCCAAATCTTCTGAAACTTGGTGTACATGCCTCATTTCTCATGGGGAACAAAAAGCCTCAAGAACCCATAACTTCCGCCATGATGGATTTTCCGTCACGTGTGAAAATTTACTTGCAAAACCCTACAAAACTCTTCTTCTCTGAACCGTAGCTCCAATTGACTTTGGAATTTGGTTTGCGATGTGTAGTATGTGATGTCTTTACAAGCGTTACTTAGCGAAAAATGAGATACGATACAAATATGGCTGAAATACGTGTTTATGTAAACATTCACACACAAAGATGATCAAAAATTTTTTAATCCCGATTGACAATTGCGTGAGCAAAGATGCTCTGCTCCCTCTACTAGCCGGATAATCAGGGTCCACATATGCAAAATCCCATTCACTTACATTGGCTGAGCAAAAGAGCACTCCCTCCTACTGGAGTAACTCTGTACCATCATGCAGCTCTCTCTGTACTGCAATCTCTCTAATGAAGCATTTGGTCTCCTAGTTGGGTGCGGAGACTCCGGGCTTAGACTACAGAAGACATTTTTGGGTCTGCGGCGGTATGTCCGAATCATTGTGTGTCTTAATGCTTCCCGGATTTAGTTTGCGCATTCAGCGATTTTACACTATTCAACTCAACAAAGGCAAAACAAACTCAAATAAATGTTTCCGAGCAGTTTGTGGCCCGACTGGCCCGGCAGCGTGCTTGCGCGTCGCGCCGCTAGCGGCTGCCTTAGCAGCTGGTGAGTTGGCTTCCACAGCTTCTTCGTTTGAGCGGACAATTTCATACACCAGAAATACGCGATATATTGGGGTGTCTGCACTATATCTCAAGTGGTGAAACGGTGACAAAAGAAATGCGGTATCAATATATATTGATTATGAATTATTGAGAAGGGGTCTAGTGATGCGCTGTGATGTCCTGTTAGTTTTCTCTGCTCGAGTTAGTTAACGTATCAAACTTCGGTATGATGTTGTTTAATTGTCTCGACAGCGCGCGAAATCTCGGCGAGATATTTTGCTTTCGCATCTTCACGGTTTGTTGGTTGTGCTGTGGTTTTCGCCGTTTATTCAAAGCGTTTTGCACTCTTCAAGCTCAACAAACCGAAACAACTCAAATGTCATCAAACGACGGTTTATTTACGACTGGCGGCGAGCGCGCCAGCGTCTGCTTCGCCGCCGGTGAGTTCACTTTCACAGCTTCATGCGTTTGACGGGACATTCGCCGCGAAATACATGATATATTGGGTGTGTTGTATCAGAAGTGAACAAACAGTTGATGAAAGAGGCTGGGTATCAATATATTTAATTATGATTATTGTGAACAACACGGACGCCGCTGGTGTCTGTTAGAACACTATAAAACCAGTTAACGAAGCAGCAAAATACTGGATTGGTACGCATGAATACATACATCGTCTAAAACTAGAGGTTTACGTAGCATTTGTTGTAAAAAATAAGAAAATAAACGTCTTTGTCTAAGCGAATATCTTTCTGACATAAAACACAAGCATGAAACATATGTAAAAGTAAGGTGGGCTGATCAATCCACTAGCGATATCAAAACTTCCGAGAATGATGTTGTTTAATTTGTCTCTGACAACACGCTTGGCAGAGATCCATTTTGCTATCATCATGAAAGGTTTGTCGGTTTGCCTCACAATCATTTTTGACGTTGTTCAGCGTTTTTCAGGTAGCTCAGCAAATGTCAAAACAACTCAAAGTATGACTGCGGGCTGTTTGGTGACGCTGTGAGCGGCGCGTCGCCTAACTCCGCGCACTCCGTCTTTAAGCTGCTGCTTAGTCTGAGCAGGACGTTCGCCAACAGGTGTCCAAAATACATGATATATTGAGAGGTCTGTTATGTCTCAGAGTGAACAAACGGTTGAAGAAATCTGGAATAATATACTGATACAGCATTATTCAGATGATCTGCTATATTTTCTCCGAGAAACGGCGGGAAACAACTTAAACAAAATACTGGTCATTTTTGCCCCATACAGAAACATAAGAACATCATTCCAGAACCAACGATGTGTACTTTTATTTCGTACGCACAATGCTCGCCAAAACCAACGTGCTTTTGTAAAACCAATAAAGCGGGTGCTCCAGTCTCTGTCTTGTGATTATTTTGAAACCGTCCGCAGAATTCAAGTGAACAAATCAACCATTCGCGCGGATCACGCTATCATCTCACGGCCTACCATCTATTAAACGCCGTACAACGAAAAATAATAAATATCCGGTCTCAGAGTCCATAGACTTCTTTTTCAAATAAATATCCTCTGATCACTTTCCCTCTAAAAGGTAATACTATTCTTTTCAGGAGCATGAGAAATTTCATTGTTCTTTCCCTTAGTTTCCTTGTAAATACGTTTGAATATCCTCTGGTCCTGTTGTGTTAAAATAACTTTATTATTTAGTGTAACATATTTATTTAATAATTTAACTGTCCTTCTAGTATTATACCTTTCAAATATTCCTTCATTACTTATATATCACTATATCTAGTAAGCCAAAATTTTCATTCTATATTCATTTCCATTTATCATCTTTCAACTTAGTCCATTCATGAGCAAAAAGCCTGAAACCTAGTGGTTTTCCATTTAAAAACTCCTCACTTCTTCCTGAGCAATATCCAGTGGCTTATTTGTTTCCTTGAAAAAAGCAGACCATCGAAAATGGCTTATTTGTACCTTTCTTAGCCATCCATGTATTTGTTGTCGTTTCAACTTCTTTCCTTCAGAAAGGCCTCTCCATTCACTGAAATATGTACTTCCCTAGAGCTTCCCCAGCCTATGTAAATTCCTTTCTAAAATAATTATTTGTTTGTCATTTTAGTATAGAACAAATAATCTTCAAGAAACTTCCAAAAAGCCACTTAATTATTTTCAGTATTTTTTATTATTTGTGTCCTAGTGACGAGCTTCCCAAACAAAATAGACCTTATTTTAGAGCTTCTGACCCATACCAAATTTCTGGTAAAAATATTCTATTTATTACCTTGACCCCTAACCTGTATTTAGTCCAACATTTTCTTAAGACACAAGCAAAAGCTGTGCTTCCCACAGAGCTGCTCCTCCATTCCCAGTGTCCTAATGAAATACTTCACAATGAATACCCTCCTTTGTAAATTGCAAAACTTATCATTAGAGCCACTTCAAGGGTCCGCAGGTCATTTGAATTTCCCTTTAATAACATTTCAAACGAAACATATTTTGATATATTTAGAGGTTTATCCTTATATCTGATCATTTCAGCAATTTGAAATCCATACTTCTTCTACTAACTATTTAACAAAGAATCGCAATCCTAAGGCACCTATTGCTGTATTTTCCATACCTTTTAAACTTCAGTATTTATTCCACTATACACATAAATATTGTTCCATTTCTTCCTCATTCAAAAACTTCAAAACACCTGCCGATGAATTTTCCATTATTTCGCTTACTTCCTTATTTAATTTCATTCCCATTTATATGTCAAACAACCTAGTATCTGCAATACTAAAGCCATTTTAGTATGCATTCCATTTTGATTAGATGATACAATTTGAACTGCAGTGTAGTTACCTAGGCAAAGATAGACATTAGCATAGAGCTAAGGCAGCCATTCATTTCTGATTAATGTTTAATTTGTTCCTTTGATATAGAACCTAAAACTTAAGAATAAGCCTTTCATTTTCAATTCTGGTCATTTTATTTGTTGGTTTAGTAGAAGACTAAACTAGGTAATACCCCATTCTTTAGGCTTCCTGACCTCAAAATTCTATTTCATCTTTCTTATTTATTATGAGCTAGCAGAACCCCAAACAAGAGCCATTAAACCACGGTGGTACTACAAAAGGCCACTTCATGTACAAGTTGTTCCATATTCTTGTACATATTCCTTGTTTGAACATAAAATTCCGCGAATTTCTTAATGTTGTTTGGTCATAACAATTTATGATTTATCACCCTTCCTGCTTTAATGATTTCATTTGGAATCATCACGGTTTATAGTGATGGACATTAGGTTATGGAGATATGGTATTGAACGTATTAGATTCCTCAATTTAGGAAGATCTAATAATAGTGTCGTTTATGTGATTCTCAATGGAGAGATATATGACTAATGCAGTTTTATTATTATTATTATTATTATTATGAGATTCCTCAATAGGAGGAATCTATATGTAATTGATGGTTTATTATTATTATTATTATTATTATTATTATTAGATTCCTCCGTGGGAGGAATCTATTAATTGATGGTTTTATTATTATTATTATTATTATTATTATTATTATTATTATTATTATTCTTCTCCTTGAGCCCCAATAGCTCAAAAAGTCACTGGTCAAAAGTTTTCTAAATTGGCACATTGATAGTCCATGCCAGCGGTACCCCCAAACCAAGAATGGTCAACATTAAGCCCATAGGTGGCGCTACAGGCCACGCCCAAAAAACATAATTCAAAGTGATACCATTTCCACGCCATTTGTCCAAATCTTCTGAAACTTGGTGTACATGCCTCATTTCTCATGGGGAACAAAAAAGCCTCAAGAACCCATAACTTCGCCATGATGGATTTTCCGATGCGTTGAAAATTTGCGAAAACCTACAAAACTCTTCTTCTCCTGAACCGTAGCTCAATTGACTTGAAATTTGGTACACATGTGTAGAATTGAAGTCTTTGAAAGCGTTACTTAGGAAAAATGAATCACGATACAAAATGGCTGAAAGAGTGTTTATGTAAATGTCCAAATTTTAACAATATATACGTGTCAATAAATCAAATGTAATTTTGACTGATGGTTTTCAAACCTAACATGCTTCAAGATGACATCACTCTGAAGTACTGCATAAGAATGGCCAACATTAAGCCCCTAGGAAGCTACAGGCCATGCCGAAATTCCCATTTTCTGGTCTAAAATGTTCTAATTTGGTACAATGGTACTACAGGCCAACAGGAACCCACAAACCAAGAATGGCCGACATTAAGCCACTAGGGAAGCTAAAGGCCACGCCAAAATTCCGTTTTCTGGTCAAAAATGTTCTAATTTGGTACATTGATACTACAGGCCAACAGGAACCCACAAACCAAGAATGGCCAACATTCACCCCTAGGAGTAGCTACAGGCCATGCCGAAATTCCCATTTTCTGGTCTAAAATGTTCTAATTTGGTACAATGGTACTACAGGCCAACAGGAACCCACAAACCAAGAATGGCCAACATTAAGCCATTAGGAGAGCTACAGGTAATTCCCAAAAGTCCCATTTTCTGGTCAAACATTTTCTAATTTGGTACATTGATTCTACAGGCCAAAGGAACCCACAAACCAAGAATGGCCCACATTAAGCCCCTAGGGAGCTACAGGCCACTCCAAAATTCCCATTTTCTGGTCAAATATTTTCTAATTTTGTACATTGATACTACAGGCCAACAGGAACCCACAAACCAAGAATGGCCCACATTAGACCATAGGTGGTGCTACAGGCCACGCCCCAAAAAATATTTTCAAAGTGATACCATTTCCATGCCATTTGTCCAATTCTTCTGAAACTTGGTGTACATGCCTCATTTCTCATTGGGAACAAAAAAGCCTCAAGGATCCATAAGGTCGGTATGGATTTTCCTGTACATTGAAAATGTTTAGTTTAGGATTCAGACAAAGACATGTTTTTGAATTCCTTAATTGGGAGGGTTTATCCCCAACCATCTACTGATCAATTTTAAATGATTTGCCATTTTGAGGAGGAATCCGCATTGCTGCTTGCAGCTATATTTATATTATTATTATTATTATTATTCTTCTCCTTGAGCCCCAATAGCTCAAAAGTCACTGGTCAAAAGTTTTCTAAATTGGCACATTGATAGTCCATGCCAGCGGTACCCCAAACCAAGAATGGTCAACATTAGCCCATAGGTGGCGCTACAGGCCACGCCCAAAAAACAAAATTCAAAGTGATACAATTTCCGCCATTTGTCCAAATCTTCTGAAACTTGGTGTACATGCCTCATTTCTCATGGGGAACAAAAAGCCTCAAGAACCCATAACTTCGCCATGATGGATTTTTCCGTGCGTTGAAAATTTGCGAAAACCTACAAAACTCTTCTTCTCCTGAACCGTAGCTCCAATTGACTTGAAATTTGGTACACATGTGTAGAATGGACAGTCTTTGAAAGCGTTACTTAGGAAAAATGAATCACGATACAAAATGGCTGAAAGAGTGTTTATGTAAATGTCCAAATTTTAACAATATATACGTGTCAATAAATCAAATGTAATTTTGACTGATGGTTTTCAAACCTAACATGCTTCAAGATGACATCACTCTGAAGTACTGCTTAAAGAATGGCCAACATTAAGCCCCTAGGAAGCTACAGGCCATGCCGAAATTCCCATTTTCTGGTCTAAAATGTTCTAATTTGGTACAATGGTACTACAGGCCAACAGGAACCCACAAACCAAGAATGGCCGACATTAAGCCACTAGGGAGCTAAAGGCCACGCCAAAATTCCGTTTTCTGGTCAAAAATGTTCTAATTTGGTACATTGATACTACAGGCCAACAGGAACCCACAAACCAAGAATGGCCAACATTCACCCCTAGGAGAGCTACAGGCCATGCCGAAATTCCCATTTTCTGGTCTAAAATGTTCTAATTTGGTACAATGGTACTACAGGCCAACAGGAACCCACAAACCAAGAATGGCCAACATTAAGCCATTAGAGAGCTACAGGTAATTCCCAAAAGTCCCATTTTCTGGTCAAACATTTTCTAATTTGGTACATTGATTCTACAGGCCAACAGGAACCCACAAACCAAGAATGGCCCACATTAAGCCCCTAGAGAGCTACAGGCCACTCCAAAATTCCCATTTTCTGGTCAAATATTTTCTAATTTTGTACATTGATACTACAGGCCAACAGGAACCCACAAACCAAGAATGGCCCACATTCGACCATAGGTGGTGCTACAGGCCACGCCCCAAAAAATATTTTCAAAGTGATACCATTTCCACGCCATTTGTCCAATTCTTCTGAAACTTGGTGTACATGCCTCATTTCTCATTGGGAACAAAAAAGCCTCAAGGATCCATAAGGTCGGTATGGATTTTCCTGTACATTGAAAATGTTTAGTTTAGGATTCAGACAAAGACATGTTTTTTGAATTCCTTAATTGGGAGGTTTATCCCCAACCATCTACTGATCAATTTTAAATGATTTGCCATTTTGAGGAGGAATCCGCATTGCTGCTTTGCAGCTATATTTATTATTATTATTATTATTATTATTATTCTTCTCCTTGAGCCCCAATAGCTCAAAAGTCACTGGTCAAAAATTTTCTAAATTGGCACATTGATACTCCATGCCAGCGGTACCCCCAAACCAAGAATGGCCCACATTCAGCCCATAGGTGGCGCTACAGGCCACGCCCAAAAAACAAAATTCAAAGTGATACAATTTCCACGCCATTTGTCCAAATCTTCTGAAATTTGGTGTACATGCCTCATTCCTCATGGGGAACAAAAAGCCTCAAGAACCCATAACTTCCGCCATGATGGATTTTCCCGTGCGTTGAAAATTTGCGAAAACCTACAAAACTCTTCTTCTCCTGAACCGTAGCTCCAATTGACTTGAAATTTGGTACACATGTGTAGAATGGACATCCTTGAAAGCGTTACTTAGGAAAAATGAATCACGATACAAAATGGCTGAAAGAGTGTTTATGTAAATGTCCAAATTTTAACAATATATACGTGTCAATAAATCAAATGTAATTTTGACTGATGGTTTTCAAACCTAACATGCTTAAAGATGACATCACTCTGAAGTACTGTGCAAAGAATGGCCATGCCAAAATTCCCATTTTCTGGTCAAAAATGTTCTAATTTGGTAAATTAATAGTACAGGCCAACAGGAATCCACAAACCAAGAATGACCGACATACGCCACTAGGGGCACTACAGGACAAGCCAAAATTCCCATTTTCTGGTCAAAAATGTTCTAATTAGATTACAAAGAATAGTACAGGCCAACAGGAATCCACAAACCAAGAATGACCGACATTAAGCCACTAGGGAGCACTACAGGACAAGCCAAAATTCCCATTTTCTGGTCAAAAATTTTCTAATTTGGTACTTTGATACTACAGGCCAACAGGAACCCACATACCAAGTGTGGCCCACATTAAGCCCTTAGAGAGCTACAGAGCTACTCCAAAATTTAGTTTTCTGGTCAAAAGCGTTCTAATTTGGTACATTGATACTGCAGGTCAACAGGAACCCTCAAACCAAGAATGGCCAACATTAAGCCCCTAGGGAGCACTACAGGCCATGCCGAAATTCCCATTTTCTGGTCAAAAATGTTCTAATTTGGTACATTAATAGTACAGGCCAAAGGAATCCACAAACCAAGAATGACCGACATTCACCACTAGGTGGCTAGAGGCCAAGCCGAAATTCCCATTTTCTGGTCAAAAAAGTTATAATTTGGTACATTGATACTACAGGCCAACAGGAACCCACAAACCAAGTATGGCCCACATTAAGCCATTAGAGAGCTACAGGCCACTCCCAAAATTTCAGTTTTCTGGTCAAAAATTTTCTAATATGGTACATTGATACTACTGGCCAACAGGAACCCACAAACAAAGAATGGCCAACATTAAGCCCCTAGGGAGCACTAGAGGCCACCTTGAAATTCCCATTTATGGTCAAAAATGTTCTAATTTGGTACATTGATACTACAGGTCAACAGGAACCCTCAAACCAAGAATGGCCAACATTCACCCCTAGGGAGCTACAGGTAATTCCCAAAAGTCCCATTTTCTGGTCAAATATTTTCTAATTATGTACATTGATACTACAGGCCAACAGGAACCCACAAACCAAGAATGACCCACATTTGCCCATAGGAGGCTACAGGCCACGCCCCAAAAATATTTTCAAAGTGATACCATTTCCAGCCATTTAACCAATTCTTTTGAATCTTGGTGTACATGCCTCATTTCTCATTGGGAACAAAAACGCCTCAAGGATCCATAAGGTATGATGGATTTTCCTGTAGACTGAAAATGTTTAGTTTAGGATTCAGACAGAAATACATGTTTTTGGATTCATCCATTGAGAGGGTTTAACCCCAACCCTCTACTGATCAATTTGAAATGATTTGCCATTTTGAGGAGGAATCCGCATTGCTAGCTATTGCAGCTATTATTATTATTATTATTATTATTATTATTATTATTCTTCTCCTTGAGCCCCAATAGCTCAAAAGTCACTGGTCAAAAATTTTCTAAATTGGCACATTGATACTCCATGCCAGCGGTACCCCCAAACCAAGAATGGTCAACATTAAGCCCATAGGTGGCACTACAGGCCACGCCCAAAAAACAAAAATTCAAAGTGATATAATTTCCACCCCATTTGTCCAAATCTTCTGAAACTTTGTAAACATGCCTCATTTCTCATGGGGAACAAAAAAGCCTCAAGGACCCATACTTCTGCCATTATGGATTTTCCTGTACAGTGAAAATTTTGGAAAACCTACAAAACTCTTCTTCTCCTGAACCTCAGCTCCAATTGACTTGGAATTTGGCACACGTGTGTAGTATGTATGTCTTTCCAAGCGTTACTTAGCAAAAATGAATACAATACAAAATGGCTGAAATGGGCGTGTTTATGTAAATGTACACACAAAAGATGATCAAAAATTTTTAAAATCCCATTGATTTACAATGGCTGAGCAAAAGTGCTCCCTCTACTGGACAAATATGGTCCACATGTAAAATCCCATTCACTTACATTGGCTGAGCAAAGAGGCTCCCTCTACTGGAGTAACTCTGTCTACCACATGCAGCTCTTCTGTAGCAATCTCTCTAATGAAGCATTTAGGTCTCCTAGTGGGTGGAGCTCAGACTTAGACTACAGAAGACATTTTGCGTCTGCATGGAGGTATGTCAAATCAATTGTGTGTCTTAATGCTTTCCAGTTTGAACATTCAAGCGATTTTACACTATTCAACTCAACAAAGGCAAAACAACTCAAATAAATGTTTTCGAGCAGTTTGTGTGACACAGCGGCGAGCAGCGTCGGCGTCTAGCGTTCATGCGCCGATGAGAGTTAAGCTTTCCCTTCTTAGCGTTTCAGCGGACAATTTCATACACCAAAATACATGATATATTGGGGTGTCTGCTATATCTCAAGTGAACAAACAGTTGATAAAGAAATCGGGTATCAATATATTGAATTATGAATTATTGAAGGGGTCTAGTGATGCAGCTGTGATGTCCTGTTAGATTTTTCTCTACTCGAGACAGCGTTAGCGTATCAAAACTTCCGAGTATGATGTTGTTTAATTGTCTCTGACAACCGCGCAATCCTCGGTGAGATCATTTTGCTCTCGCATCTTCCACGAAGGTTTGTTGGTTGTGTACAATGGTTGCCTGCTTGAACATTCAAGCGATTTTACACTATTCAACTCAACAAAGGCAAAACAACTCAAATAAATGTTTTCGAGCAGTTTGTGTGACACAGCGGCGAGCAGCGTCGCGACTAGCGCTTCGCTGCGCCGATGAGAGTTAAGCTTTCACAGCTTCATGCGTTTGAGCGGACAATTTCATACACCAAAATACATGATATATTGGGGTGTCTGTTATGTATCAAGTGAACAAACAGTTGATAAAGAAATTGGGTATCAATATATTTAATTATGAATTATTGTGAACAACACGGATGCAGCTGTGGTGTCCTGTTAAGATTTTTCTCTCGAAACAGCGTTAACAGCTTAAACAAAATACTGCGTTATTTTTGCACATACAGATACATTTAATACATCAGTCACAAACTATGAAAGTTGTACTTTTATTTGTTGTAAAATAAAGAAAATAAACCGTGTGCTCTTTGTCTAAGCGAATATCTTTCTGAAACCGTCACAAAAACTTACACAAACATGAAACATATGTCTAAAGAAAGTAGGGATGGGCTGATCAATCCTAGCATTATCAAAACTTCGAGAATGATGTTGTTTAATTGTCTCTGACAACCGCATAAACCCGTGGCGAGATCATTTTTGCTCGCATCATCATGAAGGTTTGTCGGTTGTATACAATGTTTGCCTGTTTGAACATTCAAGCGATTTTACACTATTCAACTCAACAAATGTCAAAACAACTCAAATACATGTTTTGCGAGCTGTTTGTGTGACACAGCGAGCAGCGTCGCGTCTAACTCACGCACTCCGATGTCTTTAGCTGCTGCTAGCGTCTGAGCGGACAATTTCATACAACAGAGTGTCAAAATACATGATATATTGAGGAGTCTGTTATGTCTCAAGTGAACAAACAGTTGAGAAAGAAATCTGGAATAATTATATTTTATTCTGGCATTATTCAGATGGCGTCCTGCTATATTTTTCTCTCGAAACAGCGGAAACAACTTAAACAAAATACTGCGTCATTTTTGCCCATACAGAAACATGCAAGACATCATTCACGAACTATGAAATGTGTACTTTTATTTGTGTACACTTACAATAACAACAAAACCTTGTGCTTTTGTAAAATAAATAAACAGGGTGCTCAGTCTCTGTCTTAGCGATTATTTTTCTGAAACACGTCACAAAATTCAAGTGAACAAAATCAACCATTCCACGCAGTCTGTATTTTATCATCTCACAATGAATACAAATGCAACAAGCATGGCACAAAAGCGAAAATAATGATACTTCTCAGTTCTCAAAAGATTAAACTGAACTGTGCCTTAAGTATCAGTATCATCGCGATAAAAGCCTCTTAAAGAGACAGTAACAATTTAGC
Source organism: Xyrauchen texanus (assembly GCF_025860055.1). NCBI lineage: Eukaryota > Metazoa > Chordata > Actinopteri > Cypriniformes > Catostomidae > Xyrauchen > Xyrauchen texanus. Next base: position 15,333 of record NW_026266436.1, read on the forward strand.
CTTAGATCCTGAACATAGACATTCCCAAGTAATTGAGAAGTACAAATGGTATTATTTTAAGTTTTTTATTTCTCTCTTACCTTGTAAAATGCCACGTTTTTGAATGGCATGTAAACACAATCACTCCATTTTTTCACTGGATCTGTTGCTATTTTAATGATTTAAAAATCAAAGCACTGACCATTTAAAGTGTGAGCTTGTAGGCTACATTTTGAAATAGTTATAAACAGTCACAGCTATACAGTGTTATTATGTGCCTAGATAGTCTTTCAAATAAAATTGCTTGTGATATGCTTATGTAAATCACACAAAAAAACAGAAAAAAAATCTTAAGAGAAGTGAAAGTGAAAGTAGAGATTTTCAAAGTGATTTTTCATTCAAAGTGATACAATTTCCACGCCATTTGTCTAAATCTTCTGAAACTTGGTGTACATGCCTCATTCCTCATGGGGAACAAAAAAGCCTTAAGGACCCATAACTTTCACCATGATGGATTTTCCCGTACGTTGAAAATTTGCGAAAACCTAAAAATACTCTTCTTCTCCTGAACCGTAGCTCAATTGACTTGAAATTTGGTACACATTTGTAGAATGGACATCCTTGAAAACATTACTTAGGAAAAATGAATGTGATACAAAATGTCTGAAAGGAGTGTTTATGTAAATGTCCAAATTTTAACAATATATACCTGTCAATAAATCAAATGTAATTTTGACTGATGGTTTTCAAACCTAACATGCTTCAAGATGACATCACTCTGAAGTACTGCTTAAAGAATGGCCGACATTAAGCCCCTAGAGAGCTACAGGCCATGTCGAAATTCCCATTTTCTGGTCTAAAATGTTCTAATTTGGTACAATGGTACTACAGGCCAACAGGAACCCACAAACCAAGAATGGCCGACATTAAGCCACTAGAGAGCTAAAGGCCACGCCAAAATTCCGTTTTCTGGTCAAATTTTTTTTAATTTGGTACATTGATACTACAGGCAGACAGGAACCCACAAACCAAGAATGGACAACATTCACCCCTAGAGAGCTACAGGCCATGCCAAAATTCCCATTTTCTGGTCAAAAATGTTCTAATTTGGTACACTGATACTACATGCCAACAGGAACCCACAAACCACGAATGGCCAACATTAAGCCATTAGAGAGCTACAGGTAATTCCAAAAATCCCATTTTCTGGTCAAACATTTTCTAATTTGGTGTATTGATTCTACAGGCCGACAGGAACCCACAAACCAAGAAAGGCCCACATTAAGCCCCTAGGAGCGCTACAGAGCCACTCCAAAATTCCCATTTTCTGGTCAAATATTTTCTAATTTTGTACATTTATACTACAGGCCAACAGGAACCCACAAACCAAGAATGACCAACATTTGCCCATAGGTGGCGCTACAGGCCACGCCCCAAATTTTTTTTCAAAATGATATAATATCCACCCCATTTGTCCAATTCTTCTGAAACTTGGTGTACATGCCGCATTTCTCATTGGGAACAAAAAAGCCTCAAGGATCCATAAGGTCGGTATGGATTTTCCTGTACATTGAAAATGTTTTGTTTAGGAATCAGGCGAAGACATGTTTTTGAATTCCTTAATTGGGAGGGTTTATCCCCAACCATCTACTGATCAATTTTAAATGATTTGCCATTTTGAGGAGGAATCCGCATTGCTGCTTGCAGCTATATTTATTATTATTATTATTATTCTTCTTCTCCTTGAGCCCCAATAGCTCAAAAGTCACTGGTCAAAAGTTTTCTAAATTGGCACATTGATACTCCATGCCAGCAGGTACCCCCAAACCAAGAATGGCCCACATTCGCCCATAGGTGGCGCTACAGGCCACGCCCAAAAAACAAAATTCAAAGTGATACAATTTCCACGCCATTTGTCCAAATCTTCTGAAACTTGGTGTACATGCCTCATTCCTCATGGGGAACAAAAAGCCTCAAGAACCCATAACTTCCGCCATGATGGATTTTCCGATGCGTTGAAAATTTGCGAAAACCTACAAAACTCTTCTTCTCCTGAACCGTAGCTCAATTGACTTGAAATTTGGTACACATGTGTAGAATGGACAGTCCTTGAAAGCGTTACTTAGGAAAAATGAATCACGATACAAAATGGCTGAAAGAGTGTTTATGTAAATGTCCAAATTTTAACAATATATACGTGTCAATAAATCAAATGTAATTTTGACTGATGGTTTTCAAACCTAACATGCTTCAAGATGACATCACTCTGAAGTACTAGCTTAAAGAATGGCCAACATTAAGCCCCTAGAGAAGCTACAGGCCATGCCAGAAATTCCCATTTTCTGGTCTAAAATGTTCTAATTTGGTACAATGGTACTACAGGCCAACAGGAACCCACAAACCAAGAATGGCCGACATTAAGCCACTAGGAGAGCTAAAGGCCACGCCAAAATTCCGTTTTCTGGTCAAAAATGTTCTAATTTGGTACATTGATACTACAGGCCAACAGGAACCCACAAACCAAGAATGGCCAACATTCACCCCTAGGGAGCTACAGGCCATGCGAAATTCCCATTTTCTGGTCTAAAATGTTCTAATTTGGTACAATGGTACTACAGGCCAACAGGAACCCAAACCAGAATGCAACATTAGCCATTAGGAGCTACAGGTAATCCCAAAGTCCATTTCTGGTCAAACATTTCTAATTTGGTACATGATTCTACAGGCCAAAGGAACCACAAACCAGAATGGCCCACATTAGCTAAGGCCACTCAAAATTCCCATTTTCTGGTCAAATATTTTCTAATTTTGTACATTGATACTACAGGCCAACAGGAACCCACAAACCAAGAATGGCCCACATTTGCCCATAGGTGGTGCTACAGGCCACGCCCCAAAAAATATTTTCAAAGTGATACCATTTCCACGCCATTTGTCCAATTCTTCTGAAACTTGGTGTACATGCCTCATTTCTCATTGGGAACAAAAAAGCCTCAAGGATCCATAAGGTCGTGTATGGATTTTCCTGTACATTGAAAATGTTTAGTTTAGGATTCAGACAAAGACATGTTTTTGAATTCATCCATTGGGAGGGTTTATCCCCAACCATCTACTGATCAATTTTAAATGATTTGCCATTTTGAGGAGGAATCCGCATTGCTGCTTGCAGCTATATTTATTATTATTATTATTATTATTATTCTCCTTGAGCCCCAATAGCTCAAAAGTCACTGGTCAAAAATTTTCTAAATTGGCACATTGATACTCCATGCCAGCTGGTACCCCCAAACCAAGAATGGCCCACATTAGCCCATAGGTGGCGCTACAGGCCACGCCCAAAAAACAAAATTCAAAGTGATACAATTTCCAGCCATTTGTCCAAATCTTCTGAAATTTGGTGTACATGCCTCATTCCTCATGGGGAACAAAAAGCCTCAAGAACCCATAACTTCGCCATGATGGATTTTCCCGTGCGTTGAAAATTTGCGAAAACCTACAAAACTCTTCTTCTCCTGAACCGTAGCTCCAATTGACTTGAAATTTGGTACACATGTGTAGAATGGACATCCTTGAAAGCGTTACTTAGGAAAAATGAATCATGATACAAAATGGCTGAAAGAGTGTTTATGTAAATGTCCAAATTTTAACAATATATACGTGTCAATAAATCAAATGTAATTTTGACTGATGGTTTTCAAACCTAACATGCTTAAAGATGACATCACTCTGAAGTACTGTGCAAAGAATGGCCATGCCAAAATTCCCATTTTCTGGTCAAAAATGTTCTAATTTGGTAAATTAATAGTACAGGCCAACAGGAATCCACAAACCAAGAATGACCGACATACAGCCACTAGGGGCACTACAGGACAAGCCAAAATTCCCATTTTCTGGTCAAAAATGTTCTAATTAGGTACAAGAATAGTACAGGCCAACAGGAATCCACAAACCAAGAATGACCGACATTAAGCCACTAGGGAGCACTACAGGACAAGCCAAAATTCCCATTTTCTGGTCAAAAATTTTCTAATTTGGTACTTTGATACTACAGGCCAACAGGAACCCACATACCAAGTGTGGCCCACATTAAGCCCTTAGGAGAGCTACAGGCTACTCCAAAATTTAGTTTTCTGGTCAAAAGCGTTCTAATTTGGTACATTGATACTGCAGGTCAACAGGAACCCTCAAACCAAGAATGGCCAACATTAAGCCCTAGAGAGCACTACAGGCCATGCCGAAATTCCCATTTTCTGGTCAAAAATGTTCTAATTTGGTACATTAATAGTACAGGCCAAAGGAATCCACAAACCAAGAATGACCGACATTCACCACTAGGTGGCTAGAGGCCAAGCCAGAAATTCCCATTTTCTGGTCAAAAAGTTATAATTTGGTACATTGATACTACAGGCCAACAGGAACCCACAAACCAAGTATGGCCCACATTAAGCCATTAGAGAGCTACAGGCCACTCCCAAAATTTAGTTTTCTGGTCAAAAATTTTCTAATATGGTACATTGATACTACTGGCCAACAGGAACCCACAAACAAAGAATGGCCAACATTAAGCCCCTAGGGAGCACTAGAGGCCACTCGAAATTCCCATTTTATGGTCAAAAATGTTCTAATTTGGTACATTGATACTACAGGTCAACAGGAACCCTCAAACCAAGAATGGCCAACATTCACCCCTAGAGAGCTACAGGTAATTCCCAAAAGTCCCATTTTCTGGTCAAATATTTTCTAATTATGTACATTGATACTACAGGCCAACAGGAACCCACAAACCAAGAATGACCCACATTTGCCCATAGGAGGCTACAGGCCACGCCCCAAAAAATATTTTCAAAGTGATACCATTTCCACGCCATTTAACCAATTCTTTTGAATCTTGGTGTACATGCCTCATTTCTCATTGGGAACAAAAGCGCCTCAAGGATCCATAAGGTATGATGGATTTTCCTGTAGACTGAAAATGTTTAGTTTAGGATTCAGACAGAAATACATGTTTTTGGATTCATCCATTGAGAGGTTTAACCCCAACCCTCTACTGATCAATTTGAAATGATTTGCCATTTTGAGGAGGAATCGCATTGCTGCTTGCAGCTATATTTATTATTATTATTATTATTATTCTTCTCCTTGAGCCCCAATAGCTCAAAAGTCACTGGTCAAAAGTTTTCTAAATTGGCACATTGATACTCCATGCCAGTGGTACCCCCAAACCAAGAATGGTCCACATTAAGCCCATAGGTGGCGCTACAGGCCACGCCCAAAAAACAAAATTCAAAGTGATACCATTTCCGCCATTTGTCCAAATCTTCTGAAACTTGGTGTACATGCCTCATTCCTCATGGGGAACAAAAAGCCTCAAGAACCCATAACTTCGCCATGATGGATTTTCCCGTGCGTTGAAAATTTGCGAAAACCTACAAAACTCTTCTTCTCCTGAACCGTAGCTCCAATTGACTTGAAATTTGGTACACATGTGTAGAATGGACAGTCTTTGAAAGCGTTACTTAGGAAAAATGAATCACGATACAAAATGGCTGAAAGAGTGTTTATGTAAATGTCCAAATTTTAACAATATATACGTGTCAATAAATCAAATGTAATTTTGACTGATGGTTTTCAAACCTAACATGCTTCAAGATGACATCACTCTGAAGTACTGTAAAGAATGGCCAACATTAAGCCCTAGGGAGCTACAGGCCATGCCGAAATTCCCATTTTCTGGTCTAAAATGTTCTAATTTGGTACAATGGTACTACAGGCCAACAGGAACCCACAAACCAAGAATGGCCGACATTAAGCCACTAGGGAGCTAAAGGCCACGCCAAAATTCCGTTTTCTGGTCAAAAATGTTCTAATTTGGTACATTGATACTACAGGCCAACAGGAACCCACAAACCAAGAATGGCCAACATTCACCCCTAGGGAGCTACAGGCCATGCCGAAATTCCCATTTTCTGGTCTAAAATGTTCTAATTTGGTACAATGGTACTACAGGCCAACAGGAACCCACAAACCAAGAATGGCCAACATTAAGCCATTAGGAAGCTACAGGTAATTCCCAAAAGTCCCATTTTCTGGTCAAACATTTTCTAATTTGGTACATTGATTCTACAGGCCAAAGGAACCCACAAACCAAGAATGGCCCACATTAAGCCCCTAGAGAGCTACAGGCCACTCCAAAATTCCCATTTTCTGGTCAAATATTTTCTAATTTTGTACATTGATACTACAGGCCAACAGGAACCCACAAACCAAGAATGGCCCACATTAGACCATAGGTGGTGCTACAGGCCACGCCCCAAAAAATATTTTCAAAGTGATACCATTTCCACGCCATTTGTCCAATTCTTCTGAAACTTGGTGTACATGCCTCATTTCTCATTGGGAACAAAAAAGCCTCAAGGATCCATAAGGTCGGTATGGATTTTCCTGTACATTGAAAATGTTTAGTTTAGGATTCAGACAAAGACATGTTTTTTGAATTCCTTAATTGGGAGGGTTTATCCCCAACCATCTACTGATCAATTTTAAATGATTTGCCATTTTGAGGAGGAATCCGCATTGCTGCTTGCAGCTATATTTATATATTATTATTATTATTATTATTCTTCTCCTTGAGCCCCAATAGCTCAAAAGTCACTGGTCAAAAATTTTCTAAATTGGCACATTGATACTCCATGCCAGCGGTACCCCCAAACCAAGAATGGCCCACATTCAGCCCATAGGTGGCGCTACAGGCCACGCCCAAAAAACAAAATTCAAAGTGATACAATTTCCATGCCATTTGTCCAAATCTTCTGAAATTTGGTGTACATGCCTCATTCCTCATGGGGAACAAAAAGCCTCAAGAACCCATAACTTCACGCCATGATGGATTTTCCCGTACGTTGAAAATTTGCGAAAACCTACAAAACTCTTCTTCTCCTGAACCGTAGCTCAATTGACTTGAAATTTGGTACACATGTGTAGAATGGACATCCTTGAAAGCGTTACTTAGGAAAAATGAATCACGATACAAAATGGCTGAAAGGAGTGTTTATGTAAATGTCCAAATTTTAACAATATATACGTGTCAATAAATCAAATGTAATTTTGACTGATGGTTTTCAAACCTAACATGCTTAAAGATGACATCACTCTGAAGTACTGTGCAAAGAATGGCCATGCCAAAATTCCCATTTTCTGGTCAAAAATGTTCTAATTTGGTAAATTAATAGTACAGGCCAACAGGAATCCACAAACCAAGAATGACCGACATACAGCCACTAGGGGCACTACAGGACAAGCCAAAATTCCCATTTTCTGGTCAAAAATGTTCTAATTAGGTACAAGAATAGTACAGGCCAACAGGAATCCACAAACCAAGAATGACCGACATTAAGCCACTAGGGAGCACTACAGGACAAGCCAAAATTCCCATTTTCTGGTCAAAAATTTTCTAATTTGGTACTTTGATACTACAGGCCAACAGGAACCCACATACCAAGTGTGGCCCACATTAAGCCCTTAGAGAGCTACAGAGCTACTCCAAAATTTAGTTTTCTGGTCAAAAGCGTTCTAATTTGGTACATTGATACTGCAGGTCAACAGGAACCCTCAAACCAAGAATGGCCAACATTAAGCCCTAGGGAGCACTACAGGCCATGCCGAAATTCCCATTTTCTGGTCAAAAATGTTCTAATTTGGTACATTAATAGTACAGGCCAAAAGGAATCCACAAACCAAGAATGACCGACATTCACCACTAGGTGGCTAGAGGCCAAGCCGAAATTCCCATTTTCTGGTCAAAAAAGTTATAATTTGGTACATTGATACTACAGGCCAACAGGAACCCACAAACCAAGTATGGCCCACATTAAGCCATTAGAGAGCTACAGGCCACTCCCAAAATTTAGTTTTCTGGTCAAAAATTTTCTAATATGGTACATTGATACTACTGGCCAACAGGAACCCACAAACAAAGAATGGCCAACATTTAGCCCTAGGGAGCACTAGAGCCACTTGAAATTCCCATTTATGGTCAAAAATGTTCTAATTTGGTACATTGATACTACAGGCCAACAGGAACCCACAAACCAAGAATGGCCAACATTCACCCCTAGGGAGCTTACAGGCCATGCCGAAATTCCCATTTTCTGGTCTAAAATGTTCTAATTTGGTACATTGATACTACAGGCCAACAGGAACCCACAAACCAAGAATGGCCAACATTAGCCATTAGGGAGCTACAGGTAATTCCCAAAGTCCCATTTTCTGGTCAAACATTTTCTAATTTGGTACATTGATTCTACCGGCCAAAAGGAATCCACAAACCAAGAATGGCCCACATTAAGCCTCTAGAGGCTTACAGGCCACTCAAAATTCCCATTTTCTGGTCAAATATGTTCTAATTTGGTACATTGATACTACAGGCCAACAGGAACCCACAAACCAAGAATGGCCAACATTAAGCCACTAGAGCACTAAAGGCCATGCCAAAATTCCCATTTTCTGGTCAAAAATGTTCTAATTTGGTACATTGATACTACAGGCCAACAGGAACCCACAAACCAAGAATGGCCAACATTCACCCCTAGAGGGCTACAGGCCATGCCGAAATTCCCATTTTCTGGTCTAAAATGTTCTAATTTGGTACAATGGTACTACAGGCCAACAGGAACCCACAAACCAAGAATGGCCAACATTAAGCCATTAGGGAGCTACAGGTAATTCCCAAAAGTCCCATTTTCTGGTCAAACATTTTCTAATTTGGTACATTGATTCTACAGGCCAAAAGGAACCCACAAACCAAGAATGGCCCACATTAAGCCCCTAGGGAGCTACAGGCCACTCCAAAATTCCCATTTTCTGGTCAAATATTTTCTAATTTTGTACATTGATACTACAGGCCAACAGGAACCCACAAACCAAGAATGGCCCACATTCGACCATAGGTGGCGCTACAGGCCACGCCCCAAAAAATATTTTCAAAGTGATACCATTTCCACGCCATTTGTCCAATTCTTCTGAAACTTGGTGTACATGCCTCATTTCTCATTGGGAACAAAAAGCCTCAAGGATCCATAAGGTCCGGTATGGATTTTCCTGTACATTGAAAATGTTTAGTTTAGGATTCAGACAAAGACATGTTTTTTGAATTCCTTAATTGGGAGGGTTTATCCCCAACCATCTACTGATCAATTTTAAATGATTTGCCATTTTGAGGAGGAATCCGCATTGCTGCTTGCAGCTATATTTATTATTATTATTATTATTATTCTCCTTGAGCCCCAATAGCTCAAAAGTCACTGGTCAAAAGTTTTCTAAATTGGCACATTGATACTCCATGCCAACGGTACCCCCAAACCAAGAATGGTCCACATTCAGCCCATAGGTGGCGCTACAGGCCACGCCCAAAAAACAAAATTTCAAAGTGATACCATTTCCACGCCATTTGTCCAAATCTTCTGAAACTTGGTGTACATGCCTCATTCCTCATGGGGAACAAAAAGCCTCAAGAACCCATAACTTCCGCCATGATGGATTTTTCCGTACGTTGAAAATTTGCGAAAACCTACAAAACTCTTCTTCTCCTGAACCGTAGCTCCAATTGACTTGAAATTTGGTACACATGTGTAGAATGGACATCCTTGAAAACGTTACTTAGGAAAAATGAATACGATACAAAATGGCTGAAAGGGGTGTTTATGTAAATGTCCAAATTTTAACAATATATACGTGTCAATAAATCAAATGTAATTTTGACTGATGGTTTTTCAAACCTAACATGCTTCAAGATGACATCACTCTGAAGTACTGCTAAAGAATGGCCAACATTCAGCCCTAGGGAGCTACAGGCCATGCCGAAATTCCCATTTTCTGGTCTAAAATGTTCTAATTTGGTACATTGATACTACAGGCCAACAGGAACCCACAAACCAAGAATGGCCGACATTAGCCACTAGGGAGCACTAAAGGCCACGCCAAAATTCTCGTTTTCTGGTCAAATAATTTCTAATTTGGTACATTGATACTACAGGCCAACAGGAACCCACAAACCAAGAATGGCCAACATTCACCACTAGGGAGCTTACAGGCCATGCCGAAATTCCCATTTTCTGGTCAAAAATGTTCTAATTTGGTACACTGATACTACATGCCAACAGGAACCCACAAACCAAGAATGGCCGACATTACGCCACTAGGGAGCTAAAGGCCACGCCAAAATTCCCGTTTTCTGGTCAAAAATGTTCTAATTTGGTACATTGATACTACAGGCCAACAGGAACCCACAAACCAAGAATGGCCAACATTCACCCCTAGGGAGCTACAGGCCATGCCGAAATTCCCATTTTCTGGTCTAAAATGTTCTAATTTGGTACAATGGTACTACAGGCCAACAGGAACCCACAAACCAAGAATGGCCAACATTAAGCCATTAGGGAGCTTACAGGTAATTCCCAAAAGTCCCATTTTCTGGTCAAACATTTTCTAATTTGGTACATTGATTCTACAGGCCAAAAGGAACCCACAAACCAAGAAAGGCCCACATTCAGCCCCTAGGAGCGCTACAGGCCACTCCAAAATTCCCATTTTCTGGTCAAATATTTTCTAATTTTGTACATTGATACTACAGGCCAACAGGAACCCACAAACCAAGAATGGCCCACATTCGACCATAGGTGGTGCTACAGGCCACGCCCCAAAAAATATTTTCAAAGTGATACCATTTCCACGCCATTTGTCCAATTCTTCTGAAACTTGGTGTACATGCCTCATTTCTCATTGGGAACAAAAAGCCTCAAGGATCCATAAGGTCCGGTATGGATTTTCCTGTACATTGAAAATGTTTAGTTTAGGATTCAGACGAAGACATGTTTTTTGAATTCCTTAATTGGGAGGGTTTATCCCCAACCATCTACTGATCAATTTTAAATGATTTGCCATTTTGAGGAGGAATCCGCATTGCTGCTTGCAGCTATATTTATTATTATTATTATTATTATTCTCCTTGAGCCCAAATAGCTCAAAAGTCACTGGTCAAAAGTTTTCTAAATTGGCACATTGATAGTCCATGCCAACGGTACCCCAAACCAAGAATGGTCAACATTCACCCATAGGTGGCGCTACAGGCCACGCCCAAAAAAAATATTTTCAAAGTGATACCATTTCCACGCCATTTGTCCTAATCTTCTGAAACTTGGTGTACATGCCTCATTTCTCATGGGGAACAAAAAAGCCTCAAGAACCCATAACTTCCGCCATGATGGATTTTCCCGTACGGTGAAAATTTGCGAAAACCTACAAAACTCTTCTTCTCCTGAACCGTAGCTCCAATTGACTTGAAATTTGGTACACATGTGTAGAATTGAAGTCTTTGAAAAAGTTACTTAGGAAAAATGAATACAATACAAAATGGCTGAAAGGGGCGTGTTTATGTAAATGTACAAATTTTAACAATATATACGTGTCAATAAATCAAATGTAATTTTGACTGATGGTTTTTCAAACCTAACATGCTTCAAGAAGACATCACTCTGAAGTACTGCGCAAAGAATGGCCAACATTCGCCCCTAGGGGGCGCTACAGGCCATGCTGAAATTCCCATTTTCTGGTCTAAAATGTTCTAATTTGGTACAATGGTACTACAGGCCAACAGGAACCCACAAACCATGAATGGCCAACATTCGCCACTAGGGGGCGCTAAAGGCCACGCAAAAATTCCCGTTTTCTGGTCAAACATTTTCTAATTTGGTACAATGGTACTACAGGCCAACAGGAACCCACAAACCATGAATGGCCGACATTCGCCACTAGGGGCCGCTAAAGGCCACGCCAAAATTCCCATTTTCTGGTCAAATATTTTCTAATTTTGTACATTGATACTACAGGCCAACAGGAACCCACAAACCAAGAATGGCCCACATTCGACCATAGGTGGCGCTACAGGCCACGCCCCCAAAAAATATTTTCAAAGTGATACCATTTCCATGCCATTTGTCCAATTCTTCTGAAACTTGGTGTACATGCCTCATTTCTCATTGGGAACAAAAAAGCCTCAAGGATCCATAAGGTCCGGTATGGATTTTCCTGTACATTGAAAATGTTTCGTTTAGGATTCAGACAGACATGTTTTTTGAATTCCTTAATTGGGAGGGTTTATCCCCAACCATCTACTGATCAGTTTTAAATGTATTGCCATTTTGAGGATGAATCCGCATTGCTGCTTGCAGCTATATTTATTATTATTATTATAATTCTTCTCCTTGAGCCCAAATAGCTCAAAAAGTCACTGGTCAAAAATTTTCTAAATTGGCACATTGATACTCCATGCCAACGGGTACCCCCAAACCAAGAATGGTCCACATTCTCCCATAGGTGGCGCTATAGGCCAGGCCCAAAAAATACATTTTCAAAGTGATACCATTTCCACGCCATTTGTCCAAATATTCTGAAACTTGGTGTACATGCCTCATTCCTCATGGGGAACAAAAAAGCCTCAAGGACCCATAACTTCCGCCATGATGGATTTTCCCGTACTTTGAAAATTTGTGAAAACCTACAAAACTCTTCTCCTGAACCAAGGCTCCAATTGACTTGAAATTTTGTACACATGTGTAGAATTGAAGTCTTTGAAAACGTTATTTAGGAAAAATGAATACGATACAAATTGGCTGAAAGGGGCGTGTTTATGTAAATGTCCAAATTTTAACAATATATACGTGTCAATAAATCAAATGTA
>NW_026266437.1:0-27965 GCF_025860055.1 Xyrauchen texanus
CTGGTTGTTAGGCAGTCACCAGAGTGATACTTATCAAGTCTCCTTGCCATCCTGATTGAAATAAACCAACCCAGAAGTCTCTACGATTTTCTGGTCCAGAGATATGTGATTTGTTACTCGGTTGCTAGGGTAACCCAATGTGGTTGCGTAGACAGTTACCATAGTGATACTTGTCAAGTCTTCTTGACATCCTGATTGAAATAAATCAACCCAGAAGTCTCTACGATTATCTGGTGCAGAGATATGTGATTTGTTACTCGGTTGCTAGGGTAACCCCATCTGGTTGCTAGGCAGTTACCATAGTGATACTAATGAAGTGTCCTTGCCATCCTGATTGAAATAAGTCAATCCGAAGTCTCTACGCTTTTCTGATGCAGAGATATGTGATTTGTTACTCGGTTGCTAAGGTAACCCCATGTGGTTGCTAGGCAGTTACCATAGTGATACTTATCAAGTCTCCTTGCCATCCTGATTGAAATAAATCAACCCAGAAGTCTCTCTGATTTTCTGGTGCAGAGATATGTGATTTGTTACTCGGTTGCTAGGGTAACCCCATCTGGTTGTTAGGCAGTCACCAGAGTGATACTTATCAAGTCTCCTTGCCATCCTGATTGAAATAAACCAACCCAGAAGTCTCTACGATTTTCTGGTCCAGAGATATGTGATTTGTTACTCGGTTGCTAGGGTAACCCAATGTGGTTGCTAGACAGTTACCATAGTGATACTTGTCAAGTCTTCTTGACATCCTGATTGAAATAAATCAACCCAGAAGTCTCTACGATTATCTGGTGCAGAGATATGTGATTTGTTACTCGGTTGCTAGGGTAACCCCATCTGGTTGCTAGGCAGTTACCATAGTGATACTAATGAAGTCTCCTTGCCATCCTGATTGAAATAAGTCAATCCGGAAGTCTCTACGTTTTTCTGATGCAGAGATATGTGATTTGTTACTCGGTTGCTAAGGTAACCCCATGTGGTTGCTAGGCAGTTACCATAGTGATACTTATCAAGTCTCCTTGCCATCCTGATTGAAATAAATCAACCCAGAAGTCTCTCTGATTTTCTGGTGCAGAGATATGTGATTTGTTACTCGGTTGCTAGGGTAACCCCATATGGTTGCTAGGCAGTTACCATAGTGATACTTATCAAGTCTCCTTGCCATCCTGATTGAAATAAATGAACCCAGAAGTCTCTCTGATTTTCTGGTGCAGAGATATAGTTATTGCTAAACGGTTGCTAGGGTACTCTGTTTAGTTGCTAGGAGTGGCTTGACAGCTGCCAATCATGAAACTCCAAAGGCTGCTTGTCAGTATGAATGATATAAACCAACTCCCATGCCTCTGTGACATTCGGAATGGAAGATATCCCTCTATGGATTTTGGTTGTTAAGGTGCTCGACAATGGTTGCTAGGGAGGGGCTAGAAAGTGTTGAGGTGATTCATGATTGGCTGTTTGCTGCCCCGAGTCAAACGAGACCACCCTTGTGTTTCTATGACACTTCTATCCGGAGATATCCCTTTGATGTCTTTCATTAGAAGTCTATGGGAGTTGTTGCTAAGGTGCTTTAAATTGTTGCTAGGGCGTGGCTCGATGGCTTCACAATGATCCCGAGAGACTGATTGGTCGTCTGAGTAAAATGAGCCCGCCCCTTGTCTCTATGACACTGTGATCCAGAGCTATGTTCAATACAAAATCCCTATGCAATGAGGGAGAGAGAGAGGGAGAGATGCAGGGCTGACAGGCCCTTTTTGTCTTTGTGTGTTCCCAAATTAATGACTCTAATGAGCCGGTTCTTTTGACTCTACAGTGTGAAACATACAGTGTGACCAGTGTAGTCTGATTCCCAAATTAATGACTCTAATTATGCCAGTTCTTTTGAATCTACAGTGTGAAACATACAGTGTGACCAGTGTAGTCTGATTCCCAAATGAATGACTCTAATGAGCCAGTTCTTTTGAATCTACAGTGTGAAACATACAGTGTGACCAGTGTAGTCTGATTCCCAAATGAATGACTCTAATGAGCCAGTTCTTTTGAATCTACAATGTGAAACATACAGTGTGACCAGTGTAGTCTGATTCCCAAATGAATGACTCTAATGAGCCAGTTCTTTTGAATCTACAGTGTGAAACATACAGTGTGACCAGTGTAGTCTGATTCCCAAATGAATGACTCTAATGAGCCAGTTCTACAGTGTAGTGTTAAAAAGTTTAACTTAGTTGCTAGATAGATAGATAGATAGATAGATAGATAGATAGATATAGATATTTACCCTTAGATATATAGAGAGATAGATATAGATAGATAGAGAGAGAGAGAGATAGATATTTACCCTCAGATAGATGCTAGCACGCTTTTAGCATGTTTTAGCGTGTGGCTAGGAAGATTTTAGGTCATTACTTTTTGGCTGCTTGATAAAAGAAATCCTCTGAGGGAGAGAGAGAGGAGAGATGCAGGGCTGACAGGCCCTTTTGTGTGTGTGTGTCTGAAAATGTCAGTTGGAATTTTAATTTCTGAACATTCCGCAATGTTAAGTCAATGGGAGTTTTTTCTGAGTTTGATCGTCATTTTTAGGAAAACCGTAAGTCCGATCAGTTAGAAAAGATATAGCACACTATTCGGGATTAGTCTGAAGGTCTGTGCCGAGTTTGGTGCCTGTAGCTTAAAAGCTCTAGGAGGAGTTAGATATAGAAATTTCAGAGTAAGAAGAATAATAATAACTAGATAGGTACATTTCCTGAAGAAAATGTGAGTGGTGCTTGCCGTGGCAAAACTCGTCAAATAGCCTGCTTGAAAAGAACAGAAATTGTGGTCATAAATAAATCAACCCAGAAGTCTGTATAATTTTCTGGTGCAGAAATATGTGATTTGTTACTAGGTTGCTAGGGTAAGCCCATGTGGTTGCTATGCAGTTAGCAAGGTAATACAATACATGGCTCCTTTCCATCCTGAGTGAAATAAGTCAACCCAAAAATCTGTACTGTTTTCTGGTGCAGAGATATGTGATTTGTTACTCGGTTGCTAGGGTAACCCCATGTGGTTGCTAGGCAGTTACCATAGTGATACTAATCAAGTGTCCTTGCCATCCTGATTGAAATAAGTCAACCCGGAAGTCTCTATGTTTTTGTGATGCAGAGATATGTGATTTGTTACTCGGTTGCTAGGGTAAGCCCATCTGGTTGCTAGGCAGTTACCATAGTGATACTAATGAAGTCTCCTTTCCATCCTGATTGAAATAAGTCAACCCGGAAGTCTCTACGCTTTTCTGATGCAGAGATATGTGATTTGTTACTCGGTTGCTAGGGTAACCCCATCTGGTTGCTAGGCAGTTACCATAGTGATACTAATCAAGTGTCCTTGCCATCCTGATTGAAATAAATCAACCCAGAAGTCTCTCTGATTTTCTGGTGCAGAGATATAGTTACTGCTAAACGGTTGCTAGGGTACTCTGTGTAGTTGCTAGGGAGTGGCTTGGCAGCTGCCAATCATGAATCTCCAAAGGCTGCTTGTCAGTATGAATGATATAAACCAACTCCCATGCCTCTGTGACATTCAGAATGGAAGATATCCCTCTATGGATTTTGGTTGTTAAGGTGCTTGACAATGGTTGCTAGGGAGGGGCTAGGAAGTGTTGATTTGATGCATGATTGGCTGTTTGCTGTCCCGAGTCAAACGAGACCACCCTTGTGTTTCTATGACACTTCTATCCGGAGATATCCCTTTGATCTGTTTCAATAGAAGTGTATGGGACTTGTTGCTAAGGTGCTCTTAATGGTTGCTAGGGCGTGGCTTGATAGCTTCACAATGATCCTGAGAGACTGATTGGTCGTCTGAGTAAAATGAGCCCACCCCCTCGTCTCTATGACACTGTGATCCAGAGCTATGTTCAATACAAATCCCTATGCCTTTTCATTTCATGGGCCGTCCTACACCATTATAAGTCAATTGGGGCATTTTTGGGCAGCTCCTGCCCCCCAGGGGTGCAACTTTTACCCCATATTGAGGTATGCTCTTACAGAGCCTGCCAGCCTCTTCAAATGTGGCAAATCACACGCTTCTCTGAAATCCTCGCTTGGAGCTGTGACGCGTCAAAGTTTGTCTCAATGTTAAGTCTATGGGATTTTTCGGCCGCTTTTTTGCCCCTGGGGCAAATACCGTACCCGATCAGCTTATAAAAGTCATAGCACACGTGTCCTCAATAGGCCGTTCGATTTGACACCTCATTCGTGGGTCTACGCCAAACGGTGCGGGACGAGTTAGGTGCCGAAGTTTTGTTAAGAGATATAAAAATAAAAATAAAAATAAAAATAATAAGTATGTGAGATTACAATAGTGATGCTTTGCAAGCACCACTAATAATAATAACTAGAAAAAAAAGTTCGTCGAGACAAACTTTAAGTTGGCTTGTGAAAGTTTGGACCAGAAAGTTTGAAGAAGTTTAAAGTAGTTTGAAGTTTAAATTAGTTTAAATTAGTTTAAAGTCGTTTATAGTTTAAAGTAGTTTGAAGTTTAAATTAGTTTAGTTTAAATTAGTTTAAAGTAGTTTAAAGTTTAGCTTAGTTGCTAGATAGATAGATAGATAGATAGATAGATAGATAGATAGATAGATACTCAGATAGATAGAGAGATAGATAGATAGATAGATATTTACCCTCAGATAGATAGATAGATAGATCGATAGATAGATAGACATTGACCCTCAGATAGATAGATAGACAACAGATAGATAGATAGATAGATAGATATTGACCCTCAGATAGATAGATGGATTGATTGATTGATTGATTGATCCTTGCTACCCTGAGTCCCATGAACAAAGCCAGAAGTCTTTATGTTGTTCTGTTGCAGAGATATGTGATTTGTTACTTTCGGTTGCTAGGGTAACCCCATATGGTTTGCTATGGCAGAGTTACCATAGTGATACTTAGGCAGAATAGTGTCTTCTTTGACATCCTGATTGAAATAAACCAACCCAGAAGTCTCTATGATTTTCTGGTGCATAGATATGTGATTTGTTACTCGGTTGCTAGGGTAACCCCATCTGGTTGCTAGGCAGTTACCATAGTGATACTAATGAAGTGTCCTTGCCATCCTGATTGAAATAAGTCAATCCGGAAGTCTCTACGCTTTTCTGATGCAGAGATATGTGATTTGTTACTTCGGTTGCTAAGGTAACCCCATGTGGTTGCTAGGCAGTTACCATAGTGATACTTATCAAGTCTTCTTGACATCCTGATTGAAATAAACCAACCCAGAAGTCTCTACGATTTTCTGGTCCAGAGATATGTGATTTCCCAGATAGCAAACACAGTAGGGCCGATTCGGCTGAAAGTTGGCACTGTCGGCTGAGGTCCGTGTTGGCTGAAACACTGCGTCTCTTGAATGGGCCGACTCCGACATAATGTACTCAGTTTGAGTACATTGCATTTTACTTGGCCCGATTACGTTCAAATGTGTCACTGCGCTAAAAGAGTTGTAATGTGGCAGACGGATGTAATGTAATGTCTGGCCCGATACTAATGCAACTGACATAAATCTTCTCATCTTTTCGCCGGGTCAAAATAGACAAACGGGACATGATACAGTACACGGCCCGACTCTGTAACGCGACTGTCGGCACGGCCCAGAAAGTAGTGGCTCGCCCAATGTTTCATATTTTTCGAGGCAAAAATGTAAAAAAAAATGATGATGCAAAGATGGACATGATAGGCTACGGCACAATCTATCGGCTCAGCCCCAGAGAGCACGTCCTGGGCCGACTGCCATCAGAAGAATATAAATCAGCGGCTAAAAACGGTCTCTTTTCTTTTGGACACTGTGGTAAGTAACTACTGTATTTGTTCTCTGTAAATCATAGAGTAAATATGTCTGAATTGAGCTTTGTGAAGCAAAACAATTAAGTGCGAGCGGACATGTACTTGTTTGCCAGTAGCTATTTAATTTTTTCTAGCTGTATTGTCAGCCTCTGTATGGGCGTCGGGAAATAAATGTGGGTGGGTCAACCGTTGACTGATGCTATAGCTAACTGTTGCTTAGCTGTTAAAAAAACATAGTGTAACTTTACACTGTGACTGTACAGACTAAATTACATGATGCTTTTAAAAGCAACAGGCAAACAAATGCATCCACTCAAATACGAAGTTTGTTTAGTGAAAGTATGTGAACACACGGTCAGCCAATCGCCTCGCTTTTACTCAAGCAAGTTTGACCGCTGGACATTTTGAGTTTGCACACACACAGCGAATAAGCCCGTGAATTGTTACAGTACAGCGAGCTAACGTTATATGAACCCAAAGTAAACCATTTGCTGTGATTTAATTGCAATAAAAGGAATAAACAGAACAAACTGATGCCGAGATAACTACAATATGATGCCGTTTAGACATATGAATTCATGCTTTGTCAGGTCTGTCAGCACGACAATAAATATTAAAATGTTTGTTTTCTGAATGGAGTTCGGATCTGGGCTATGCTACGCTAACCTGTTCAAGTAAAGTACAAAGATAGCTGGAATAAAGTTACAGACACACATTTTCTGAACTCACCGGGTAGTTCAACTTCGCTTTCTTTCTCCAAGTAATGTCCAGTTTTGTCCATTTTTTTATAAATATGAAATCAAGCTGTAATCCCAAAAACTAAAGTAAAAAGCTAATTTAATAAAAGCAGTTAACTCCGAGCTCCTCCCTTGAACGCAGTAGTTGTCAGAGCATAATCCAGATCGACTGTGTTTATTTGGCTGAAAGCGGCAGCTGCTCCCCGTACACTTCTGAGAGATGCTGCCAATTTCAAATTGAGCAGAAAATATCACATAAATGTAAAACTATCACAGTAGCTTATACAGGTGAAACTCGAAAAATTAGAATATCGTGCAAAATTCATGTATTTCAGTAATTCAAATTAAAAGGTGAAACTATATTTATTATATATAACTATATCCATATGCATGATTATACTTTTCTTAGGGCTGACATTTCTGTATTTAAAATCCTTTTTTAAAATTGATTTAATGTAATATTCTAATTTTCTGAGATTTTGAATTTGGGGTTTTCTTAAGTGGTAAGCCTTAATCATCAAAATTATAACTTTTGCACGATATTCTAATTTTTCGAGTTTCACCTGTAATCAGTAGCTTATAATCTTTTTTGCATATTTGATAAGATTTGAGGGGTAGCATGTTTCAATAGACATGTATCCCACTATCAAACAATGCTCCCACTACAGAATCATTTTTCACTCCATGTGCACTGGAAGAAAATGGGGATCATATTTTAATACTCTAAAGTTACTATAAAGTTTTGTTCAATCAGCCACATTCTCGACGGCATGGGCATAGCTAGGCTGCACAGATTTATGGGCGTGGAAAGAGACCAATTATGTGAGTCATGTGCAGAACCGCAAAGTGGCACTGTCTGACTTACAGTCAGACACAGAAGTGTCATGTAAAAGGCCACTAAGGCGTAAAACGTATGTCAATTTGCTCATTATTAGAGCATAATTTGCCTTTCCCCTTTTAAGTTATCTTTAAAGACCAGTTTCTTATTAAACATTATTTCCATTTAATTTTGATTGATTGTGTGTTTATTTATTCTTTAAAATAGGAAGAGTGTCCGGCTTGACCCACCTGGTCTGGAACTGTCTTCAGCAGAGGAGGACTGTTCCCTCCACATAAGAAATCCCTTCCTCCTGCCCCCCCATAAATTCTCATAAAATCCCCCAAACCCCAATTTACCCCCAGCCCCCATCACTCCAGCAGCAAACCCAGCATCTCACAGGCTCTTCACTGCAGTCCCCCCAAACCCTAATTTACCCCCAGCCCCCACCACTCCAGCAGCAAACCCAGCATCTCACGGGCTCTTCACAGAGATGCTGCATGGCTGGGAGCCGGGAGACAATTTTTCATGTGAGTATATTCTTTTGCTTTCTGACTGACGTGTGTGTGTGTGTGTGTGTGTGTGTGTGTGTGTGTGTGTGTGTGTGTGTGTGTGTGTGTGTGTGTGTGTGTGTGTGTGTGTGTGTGTGTGTGTGTGTGTAATGTGATGAATTTCATAGAACACTGTATTCTCATATAGCACCTCAGAACTTCAGGTGGACTCCCCAGCAGTCATCAGAACCAGGTTAGTGATTTCCACTCAACCATTTTACTGGTATTTTTCCATGGACTAAGACTATGGGCAGATCCTGTGACAGTAGCATTGTCCAACTTTACATTAGATAATATTAAACATAGTGTTGTGTGTGTGTGTGGATGTACAGTATGTATTCAATTTTTAGATAATAACTTGTTTTTTGTAGCATTGCTCAAGGAGGTCCTTACTAAATTAGAGATGGTGCTCGACCAGCAGAACACCATTCTGCAACTGCTGCAACATCAGCAAACATCGCTGCCAGAAGTGGACATTGAGGAAGGTCTGCTGCCCCTGCAAGACCTTCCTCATCTCCTCAACATGGAGCAGAGGTTGCAGCAGACGTCAGATTTTAAAATTCAAATGGTGAGCATTTTTCAGTTTTTTTTTAAAGAAATTGATTGCACTCAATTACTGATCATGCTTCTGAAAGTGATGGTGTTTTTTATTTTTAGCAAAACTATGTACACAAATCTGAAACACAACATGCAATTTGCAGGTCCCCATGGCAAACACTTTGACTACAATAGAAAAGAGCTAGGCTCATTGACATGGTACTCAGAGTGCATGCTCATAGTAATGCTGCTTTCTTCACACAGTTAGAGCTTTCTCCTTTACTCTGTTTCAGGTAAACTACTTGGGGCTAATTGGTGGGACTGACGTACATGACTGTACATGGCGTGTCCTTCGGGGCTATTTGCCAACACTTTGGCAAAGCAGCTCAACTGGAGGGGTCAATGGCAAAATGTCGTTGGCCTCCCTTCAGTTGAAAGATGTTGTCATCGGTAAGAATATTCTTTTGGATATAATGTATCTCTCAGATGACATGTTTAAATTATGCTAGAGACATCATATTGACCTTACAATATATTAATTTACACTTAAGCTGCTGTTCGGAGAAACCCCTTCACCTCCAATGCTGCTGAAAAAGAGATAGAAGGGACAATGAAGAGGTGGCTTCAGCTGGCTGCTGACCGAGAGGGCGGGAGGAAAAGGAGGCTCCTTTTAAAAGAAAATGTATAGTGTGTCCGTCTTTGAAATTAGTGTTGTAAAAATCAGTTTTTTATGATGTTGTTGTTTTAAATCAGTTTCTTTAAAACTCAGTTTTAAAGGATTAGTTCACCTCAAAATGAAAATCTCCTGATAATTTACTCACCCCAATGCCATCCAAGATGTTCACGTCTTTCTTTCTTCAGTGGAAAAGAAATTAAGTTTTTTGAGGAAAACATTTCAGGATTTTTCTCCACACAATGGACTTAAAAAATATATATATATATATATTTTTTATCCTTTATTTAACCAGGAAAAATTGCAACCAACGTTTTGAAATCCAAATCAATGCAGTTTCAAAGGGCTATGAAGTGCTTCAAACGGCTCTGCACGTTCCCAGCTGAGGAATAGGGTCTTATCTAGCGAAACGATCGGTCATTTTTCTAAAATAAATAAACATTTATATACTTTTTAACCACAATTGTTTGTCTTGTGCTGGTCTGCGACACGCCAGGGATTACGTCATCACGTTGGAAAGGTCACGATTTTTTTTTAATAATAATAAATTAAAACAAAAATGTCAGACGATTTTGAAGTTGGAGGAGAAAACGGGAGAACATTAGATGGAATTTTTCGCCCTTCCCTGCCTTTTTTAACTGGATTAAACAGACAAACAACTTGGATAGATGACGTGAATCGTGGCGTTTCCAACGTGATGACGTAATCCCTGGCGCATTGCAGACCAGCACAAGACGAACAATTGAAAAAAAAACAAGAAGAACAATTGTGGTTAAAAAGTATATAAATGTTTTTTTTTTTTTTAAATGACCGATCGTTTCGCTATATAAGACCCTATTCCTCAGCTGGGAACGTGCAGAGCCTTTGAAGCACTTCATAGCCCTGAAATGTTTTCATCAAAAAACTTAATTTCTTTTCCACTGAAGAAAGAAAGACATGAACATCTTGGATGGCATTGGGGTGAGTAAATTATCAGGACATTTTCATTTTGAGGTGAACTAATCCTTTAATGTTGTTGTTTTAAATCAGTTTCTTTAAAAATCAGTTTTTATGTTGTTTGCATTATTTTTGTTAACTGCAAATAAAAAAAATTATAATGGATAACCAGTTTTGAATTTGTGTTTATTTTACAAGTACATTTGGAAGTTTCTGGTATGGGCCACATTTGGCCCGGGGACCAACCGACACTCAGCTGACACTCAGCCAGATCAGTTTTACAGTATATGGGCCAGATCTGGGCCAAATAAATAAATAATAGTAATTTTACAGTGTGTGGGCCAGATCTGGGCCAAAAGTCACAATAATAGTCATATTACAGTGTGTGGGCCAGATCTGGGCCAAAAGTCACAATAATAGTCATATTACAGAGTGTGGGCCAGATCTGGGCCAGAGCAAATTATTTGTATCAGTTTTCAGTGAGTGGGCCAGTTTTGGGCCAGGGACCCAGCCAGCAGCGGGCCAGAATTGAAGCAAGGGTACGGCCCAGAGGTGGGCCGCACAAATTTTGCTATCTGGGTTGTTACTCGGTTGCTAGGGTAACCCAATGTGGTTGCTAGGCAGTTACCATAGTGATATTTATCAAGTCTCCTTGACATCCTGATTGAAATAAATCAACCCAGAAGTCTCTACTATTATCTGGTGCAGAGATATGTGATTTGTTACTTGGTTGCTAGGGTAACCACATCTGGTTGCTAGGCAGTTACCATAGTGATACTAATGAAGTCTCTTTGCCATCCTGATTGAAATAAGTCAATCCGAAAGTCTCTGTTTTTCTGATGCAGAGATATGTGATTTGTTACTCGGTTGCTAAGGTAACCCCATGTGGTTGCTAGGCAGTTACCATAGTGATACTTATCAAGTCTCCTTGCCATCCTGATTGAAATAAATCAACCCAGAAGTCTCTCTGATTTTCTGGTGCAGAGATATAGTTCTTGCTAAACGGTTGCTAGGGAGTGGCTTGACAGCTGCCAATCATGAAACTCCAAAGGCTGCTTGTCAGTATGAATGATATAAACCAACTCCCATGCCTCTGTGACATTCAGAATGGAAGATATCCCTCTATGGATTTTGGTTGTTAAGGTGCTCGACAATGGTTGCTAGGGAGGGGCTAGGAAGTGTTGAGGTGATTCATGATTGGCTGTTTGCTGCCCGAGTCAAACGAGACCACCTTTGTGTTTCTATGACACTTCTATCCGGAGATATCCCTTTGATATCTTTCATTAGAAGTCTATGGGAGTTGTTGCTAAGGTGCTTTAAATTGTTGCTAGGGCGTGGCTCGATGGCTTCACAATGATCCCGAGAGACTGATTGGTCGTCTGAGTAAAATGAGCCCGCCCCCTTGTCTCTATGACACTGTGATCCAGAGCTATGTTCAATACAAAATCCCTATGCAATGAGGGAGAGAGAGGGAGAGATGCAGGGCTGACAGGCCCTTTTTGTCTGTGTGTGTTCCCAAATTAATGACTCTAATGAGCCGGTTCTTTTGACTCTACAGTGTGAAACATACAGTGTGACCAGTGTAGTCTGATTCCCAAATTAATGACTCTAATGAGCCGGTTCTTTTGAATCTACAGTGTGAAACATACAGTGTGACCAGTGTAGTCTGATTCCCAAATGAATGACTCTAATGATCCAGTTCTTTTGAATCTACAGTGTGAAACATACAGTGTGACCAGTGTAGTCTGATTCCCAAATTAATGACTCTAATGAGCCAGTTCTTTTGAATCTACAATGTGAAACATACAGTGTGACCAGTTTAGTCTGATTCCCAAATGAATGACTCTAATGAGCCAGTTCTTTTGAATCTACAATGTGAAACATACAGTATGACCAGTGTAGTCTGATTCCCAAATGAATGACTCTAATGAGCCAGTTCTTTTGAATCTACAGTGTGAAACATACAGTGTGACCAGTGTAGTCTGATTCCCAAATGAATGACTCTAATAAGCCAGTTCTACAGTGTAGTGTTAAAAAAGTTCAACTTAGTTGCTAGATAGATAGATAGATAGATATTTACCCTTAGATATATAGAGAGATAGATATAGATAGAGAGAGAGAGAGAGAGATAGATATTTACCCTCAGATAGATAGATAGATAGATAGATAGATAGATAGATAGATATTGACCCTCAGATAGATGCTAGCACATTTTTAGCATGTTTTAGCGTGTGGCTAGGAAGATTTTAGGTCATTACTTTTTGGCTGCTTGATAAAAGAAATCCTCTGAGGGAGAGAGAGAGGGAGAGATGCAGGGCTGACAGGCCCTTTTTGTCTGTGTGTGTGAAAATGTCAGTTGGAATTTGAATTTCTGAACATTCCGCAATGTTAAGTCAATGGGAGTTTTTTCCGAGTTTGATCATCATTTTTAGGAAAACCGTAAGTCCGATCAGTTAGAAAAGATATAGCACACTATTCGGGATTAGTCTGAAGGTCTGTGCCGAGTTTGGTGCCTGTAGCTTTAAAGCTCTAGGAGGAGTTAGTCTTGGTAATTTTAGTCTCAGAATAATAATAATAACTAGAAAAAAAGTTCGATCGAGACAAACTTTAAGTTGGCTTGTGAAAGTTTGGACCAGAAAGTTTGAAGAAGTTTAAAGTAGTTTGAAGTTTAAATTAGTTTAAATTAGTTTAAAGTTTAAAGTAGTTTATAGTTTAAATTAGTTTGTAGTTTAAATTAGTTTGAAGTATAAATTAGTTTGTAGTTTAAATTAGTTTGAAGTTTAAATTAGTTTAAAGTAGTTTATAGTTTAAATTAGTTTAGTTTAAATTTGTTTAAAGTAGTTTAAAGTTTAACTTAGTTGCTAGATAGATAGATAGATAGATAGACAGACACTCAGATAGAGAGATAGATAGATATTTACCCTCAGATAGATAGATAGATAGATCGATAGATAGATAGACATTGACCCTCAGATAGATAGATAGATAGATAGATAGATAGATAGATATTGACCCTCAGATAGATAGATAGATAGATGGATGGATTGATTGATGGATGGATTGATCCTTGCTACCCTGAGTCCCAAGAACAAAGCCAGAAGTCTTTATGTTGTTCAGTTGCAGAGATATGTGATTTGTTACTCGGTTGCTAGGGTAACCCCATATGGTTGCTAGGCAGTTACCATAGTGATACTTATCAAGTCTTCTTGCCATCCTGATTGAAATAAATCAACCCAGAAGTCTCTACGATTTTCTGTTGCAGAGATATGTGATTTGTTACTCGGTTGCTAGGGTAACCCCATCTGGTTGTTAGGCAGTCACCATAGTGATACTTATCAAGTGTTCTTGACATCCTGATTGAAATGAACCAACCCAGAAGTCTCTACGATTTTCTGGTCCAGAGATATGTGAATTGTTACTCGGTTGCTAGGGTAACCCAATATGGTTGCTAGACCGTTACCATAGTGATACATATCAAGTCTCATTGACATCCTGATTGAAATAAATCAACCCAGAAGTCTCTATGATTTTCTGGTGCAGAGATATTTGATTTGTTACTCGGTTGCTAGGGTAACCCCATCTGGTTGCTAGGCAGTTACCTTAGTGATACTAATGAAGTGTCCTTGCCATCCTGATTGAAATAAGTCAATCCGAAGTCTCTACGTTTTCTGATGCAGAGATATGTGATTTGTTACTCGGTTGCTAAGGTAACCCCATGTGGTTGCTAGGCAGTTACCATAGTGATACTTATCAAGTCTCCTTGCCATCCTGATTGAAATAAATCAACCCAGAAGTCTCTCTGATTTTCTGGTGCAGAGATATGTGATTTGTTACTGCGGTTGCTAGGCTAACCCCATCTGGTTGTTAGGCAGTCACCATAGTGATACTTATCAAGTCTTCTTGACATCCTGATTGAAATAAACCAACCCAGAAGTCTCTACGATTTTCTGGTCCAGAGATATGTGATTTGTTACTCAGTTGCTAGGGTAACCCAATGTGGTTGCTAGGCAGTTACCATAGTGATACTTGTCAAGTCTCCTTGACATCCTGATTGAAATAAATCAACCCAGAAGTCTCTACGATTATCTGGTGCAGAGATATGTGATTTGTTACTCGGTTGCTAGGGTAACCCCATCTGGTTGCTAGGCAGTTACCATAGTGATACTTATCAAGTCTCCTTGCCATCCTGATTGAAATAAATCAACCCAGAAATCTCTCTGATTTTCTGGTGCAGAGATATGTGATTTGTTACTCGGTTGCTAGGGTAACCCCATCTGGTTGTTAGGCAGTCACCATAGTGATACTTATCAAGTCTTCTTGACATCCTGATTGAAATAAACCAACCCAGAAGTCTCTACGATTTTCTGGTCCAGAGATATGTGATTTGTTACTCGGTTGCTAGGGTAACCCAATGTGGTTGCTAGGCAGTTACCATAGTGATATTTATCAAGTCTCCTTGACATCCTGATTGAAATAAATCAACCCAGAAGTCTCTACGATTATCTGGTGCAGAGATATGTGATTTGTTACTTGGTTGCTAGGGTAACCACATCTGGTTGCTAGGCAGTTACCATAGTGATACTAATGAAGTCTCTTTGCCATCCTGATTGAAATAAGTCAATCCGAAGTCTCTACGCTTTTCTGATGCAGAGATATGTGATTTGTTACTCGGTTGCTAAGGTAACCCCATGTGGTTGCTAGGCAGTTACCATAGTGATACTTATCAAGTCTCCTTGCCATCCTGATTGAAATAAATCAACCCAGAAGTCTCTCTGATTTTCTGGTGCAGAGATATGTGATTTGTTACTCGGTTGCTAGGGTAACCCCATGTGGTTGCTAGGCAGTTACCATAGTGATACTTATCAAGTCTCCTTGCCATCCTGCTTGAAATAAATGAACCCAGAAGTCTCTCTGATTTTCTGGTGCAGAGATATAGTTATTGCTAAACGGTTGCTAGGGTACTCTGTTTAGTTGCTAGGGAGTGGCTTGACAGCTGCCAATTATGAAACTCCAAAGGCTGCTTGTCAGTATGAATGATATAAACCAACTCCCATGCCTCTGTGACATTCAGAATGGAAGATATCCCTCTATGGATTTTGGTTGTTAAGGTGCTCGACAATGGTTGCTAGGGAGGGGCTAGGAAGTGTTGAGGTGATTCATGATTGGCTGTTTGCTGCCCCGAGTCAAACGAGACCACCCTTGTGTTTCTATGACACTTCTATCCGGAGATATCCCTTTGATATCTTTCATTAGAAGTCTATGGGAGTTGTTGCTAAGGTGCTTTAAATTGTTGCTAGGGCGTGGCTTGATAGCTTCACAATGATCCCGAGAGACTGATTGGTCGTCTGAGTAAAATGAGCCCGCCCCTTGTCTCTATGACACTGTGATCCAGAGCTATGTTCAATACAAAATCCCTATGCAATGAGGGAGAGAGAGAGGAGAGATGCAGGGCTGACAGGCCCTTTTTGTCTGTGTGTGTTCCCAAATTAATGACTCTAATGATCCAGTTCTTTGAATCTACAGTGTGAAACATACAGTGTGACCAGTGTAGTCTGATTCCCAAATGAATGACTCTAATGATCCAGTTCTTTTGAATCTACAGTGTGAAACATACAGTGTGACCAGTGTAGTCTGATTCCCAAATTAATGACTCTAATGAGCCAGTTCTTTTGAATCTACAATGTGAAACATACAGTGTGACCAGTGTAGTCTGATTCCCAAATTAATGACTCTAATGATCCAGTTCTTTTGAATCTACAATGTGAAACATACAGTGTGACCAGTGTAGTCTGATTCCCAAATTAATGACTCTAATGAGCCAGTTCTTTTGAATCTACAATGTGAAACATACAGTGTGACCAGTTTAGTCTGATTCCCAAATGAATGACTCTAATGAGCCAGTTCTACAGTGTAGTGTTAAAAAAGTTTAACTTAGTTGCTAGATAGATAGATAGATAGATAGATAGATAGATAGATAGATATTTACCCTTAGATATATAGAGAGATAGATATAGATAGATAGATAGAGAGAGAGATAGATATTTACCCTCAGATAGATAGATAGATAGATAGATAGATAGATAGATAGATAGATATTTAGATAGATAGATAGATATTGACCCTCAGATAGATGCTAGCACGTTTTTAGCATGTTTTAGTGTGTGGCTAGGAAGATTTTAGGTCATTACTTTTTGGCTGCTTGATAAAAGAAATCCTCTGAGGGAGAGAGAGAGGGAGAGATGCAGGGCTGACAGGCCCTTTTTGTCTGTGTGTGTGAAAATGTCAGTTGGAATTTGAATTTCTGAACATTCCGCAATGTTAAGTCAATGGGAGTTTTTTCCGAGTTTGATCATCATTTTTAGGAAAACCGTAAGTCCGATCAGTTAGAAAAGATATAGCACACTATTCGGGATTAGTCTGAAGGTCTGTGCCGAGTTTGGTGCCTGTAGCTTAAAAGCTCTAGGAGGAGTTAGTCTTGGTAATTTTAGTCTCAGAAGAATAATAATAATAATAATAATAATAATAAGTTTAAATAGGATTTCAGTAAGTTGGCTCTCACAAGCCAACTTAATAATAATAATAACTAGAAAAAGTTCGTCGAGACAAACTTTAAGTTGGCTTGTGAAAGTTTGGACCAGAAAGTTTGAAGAAGTTTAAAGTAGTTTGAAGTTTAAATTAGTTTAAATTAGTTTATAGTTTAAAGTAGTTTGAATTTTAAAGTAGTTTATAGTTTAAATTAGTTTAAAGATTAAATTAGTTTGTAGTTTAAATTAAAGTTTTAAGAAGTTTGTAGTTTAAAGTAGTTTAAAGTTTAACTTAGTTGCTAGATAGATAGATAGATATAGATAGATATTTACCCTCAGATAGATAGATAGATAGATATAGATAGATATTTACCCTCAGATAGATAGATAGATAGATAGATATTGACCCTCAGATAGATAGATAGACAGACAGATAGATGCTAGCACATTTTTAGTATGTTTTAGCATTTCGCTAGGTGATGCTAGCATGTGTTAGCATGATGCTAGCACGTTTTTAGCATGTTTTAGCACTTCGCTAGGCGATGCTAGCATGTGTTAGCATGATGCTATCATGTTTTTTAGCATTTTTTAGCACTTCGCTAGGCGATGATAGCACGTTTTTAGCATGTTTTAGCACTTCGCTAGGCCATGCTAGCATGTGTTAGCATGATGTTAGCACGTTTTTAGCATTTTTTTAGCACTTCGCTAGGCGATGCTAACACGTTTTTAGCATGTTTTAGCACTTCGCTAGTCAATGTTAGCATGTGTTAGCATGATGCTAGCACGTTTTTAGCATGTTTTAGCACTTCGCTAGGCGATGCTAGCATGTGTTAGCATGATGCTAGCACGTTTTTAGCATGTTTTAGCACTCGCTAGGCGATGCTAACATGTGTTAGCCATAATGCTAGCACGTTTTTAGCATGTTTTAGCGTGTGGCTATGAAGATTTTAGGTCATTACTTTTTGGCTGCTTGATAAAATAAATCCTCTGAGGGAGAGAGAGAGGGAGAGATGCAGGGCTGACAGGCCCTTTTTGTCTGTGTGTGTGAAAATGTCAGTTTGGATTTAAATTTCTGAACATTCCGCAATGTTAAGTCAATGGGATTTTTCCAGTTTTTGATCATCCGCTGTGGGAAAACCGTAAGTCCGATCGGTTAGAAAAGATATAGCACACTATTCGGGATTAGTCTGAAGGTCTGTGCCGAGTTTGGTGCATGTAGATTAAAAGCTCTAGGAGGAGTTAGTCTTGGTAATTTTAGTCTCAGAATAATAATAATAACTAGATAGGTACATTTCCTGAAGAAAATGTGAGTGGTGCTTGCCGTGGCAAAACTCGTCAAACAGCATGTTGTAACTGGAAAAGAAAATAAATTATGGTCATAAATAAATCAGCCCAGAAGTCTGTACGATTTTCTGGTGC
Organism: Xyrauchen texanus; assembly: GCF_025860055.1. Lineage (NCBI taxonomy): Eukaryota > Metazoa > Chordata > Actinopteri > Cypriniformes > Catostomidae > Xyrauchen > Xyrauchen texanus. The sequence goes on from NW_026266437.1 coordinate 18,011, forward strand.
AGAAATTTGTGATTTTTTACTCGGTTGCTAGGGTAAGCCCATGTGGTTGCTATGCAGTTACCAAGGTAATACAATACATGGCTCCTTTCCATCCTGAGTGAAATAAGTCAACCCGGAAGTCTGTAGTGTTTTCTGGTGCAGAGATATGTGATTTGTTACTCGGTTGCTAGGGTAACCCCATCTGGTTGCTAGGCAGTTACCATATTGATACTAATGAAGTGTCCTTGCCATCCTGGTTGAAATAAATCAACCCGGAAGTCTGTACTCTTTTGTGGTGCCGAGATATGTGATTTGTTTCTCGGTTGCTAGGGTAACCCCATCTGGTTGCTAGGCAGTTACCATAGTGATAGTAATCAAGTGTCCTTGCGATCCTGAGTGAAATAAATCAACCCGAAGTCTGTACTCTTTTCTGGTGCCGAGATATGTGATTTGTTTCTCGGTTGCTAGGGTAACCCCATCTGGTTGCTAGGCAGTTACCATAGTGATAGTAATCAAGTGTCCTTGCGATCCTGAGTGAAATAAATCAACCCGAAGTCAGTACTATTTTGTGGTGCAGAGATATGTGATTTGTTACTCGGTTGCTAGGGTAACCCCATCTGGTTGCTAGGCAGTTACCATAGTGATAGTAATCAAGTGTCCTTGCCATCCTGATTGAAATAAGTCAACCCAGAAGTATCTACGCTTTTCTGATGCAGAGATATGTGATTTGTTACTCGGTTGCTAGGGTAACCCCATGTGGTTGCTAGGCAGTTACCATATTGATACTAATGAAGTGTCCTTGCCATCCTGGTTGAAATAAATGAACCTGGAAGTCTGTACTCTTTTCTGGTGCCGAGATATGTGATTTGTTTCTCGATTGCTAGGGTAACCCCATCTGGTTGCTAGGCAGTTACCATAGTGATAGTAATGAAGTGTCCTTGCCATCCTGAGTGAAATAAATCAACCCGAAGTCAGTACTATTTTCTGGTGCAGAGATATGTGATTTGTTACTCGGTTGCTAGGGTAACCCCATCTGGTTGCTAGGCAGTAATCATAGTGATACTAATCAAGTGTCCTTGCCATCCTGATTGAAATAAGTCAACCCGGAAGTCTGTACGCTTTTCTGATGCAGAGATATGTGATTTGTTACTCGGTTGCTAGGGTAAGCTCATGTGGTTGCTAGGCAGTTACCATAGTGATACTAATGAAGTGTCCTTGCCATCCTGATTGAAATAAGTCAACCCGAAGTCTCTACGCTTTTCTGATGCAGAGATATGTGATTTGTTACTCGGTTGCTAGGGTAACCCCATCTGGTTGCTAGGAAGTTAACATAGTGATACTTATCAAGTGTCCTTGCCATCCTGATTGAAATAAGTCAACCCGAAGTCTCTATGTTTTTGTGATGCAGAGATATGTGATTTGTTACTCGGTTGCTAGGGTAAGCCCATCTGGTTGCTAGGCAGTTACCATAGTGATACTAATGAAGTGTCCTTGTCATCCTGATTGAAATAAGTCGACCCGAAGTCTCTACGCTTTTCTGATGCAGAGATATGTGATTTGTTACTCGCTTGCTAGGGTAACCCCATCTGGTTGCTAGGCAGTTAACATAGTGATACTTATCAAGTCTCCTTGCCATCCTGATTGAAATAAATCAACCCAGAAGTCTCTCTGATTTTCTGGTGCAGAGATATAGTTACTGCTAAACGGTTGCTAGGGTACTCTGTGTAGTTGCTAGGGAGTGGCTTGGCAGCTGCCAATCATGAATCTCCAAAGGCTGCTTGTCAGTATGAATGATATAAACCAACTCCCATGCCTCTGTGACATTCAGAATGGAAGATATCCCTCTATGGATTTTGGTTGTTGAGGTGCTCGACAATGGTTGCTAGGGAGGGGCTAGGAAGTGTTGAAGTGATGCATGATTGGCTGTTTGCTGTCCCGAGTCAAACGAGACCACCCTTGTGTTTCTATGACACTTCTATCCGGAGATATCCCTTTGATCTTTTTCAATAGAAGTCTATGGGACTTGTTGCTAAGGTGCTCTTAATGGTTGCTAGGGCGTGGCTTGATAGCTTCACAATGATCCAGAGAGACTGATTGGTTGTCTGAGTAAAATGAGCCCACCCCTCGTCTCTATGACACTGTGATCCAGAGCTATGTTGAATACAAATCCCTATGCCTTTTCATTTCATGGGCCGCCCTACACCATTATAAGTCAATTGGGGCATTTTTGGGCAGCTCCTGCCCCCAGGGGTGCAACTTTTACCCCATATTGAGGTATGCTCTTACAGAGCCTGCGAGCCTCTTCAAATGTGGCAAATCACACGCTTTCTCGAAATCCTCGCTTGGAGCTGTGGACGCCAAAGTTTGTCTCAATGTTAAGTCTATGGGAGTTTTCAGGTCGGTTTTTGCCCCTGGGGCAAATACCGTACTCCGATCGCTTATAAAAGTCATAGCACATGTGTCCTCAATAGGTCGTTCGATTTGACACCTCATTCGTGGGTCTACGCCAAACGGTAAGCGGGACGAGTTAGGTGTCGAAGTTTTGTTAAGAGATATAAAAATAAAAATAAAAATAAAAATAAAAAGTATGTGAGATTACAATAGTGATGCTTTGCAAGCACCACTAATAATAATAATAAGTTTAAATAGAATTTCAGTAAGTTGGCTCTCACAAGCCAACTTAATAATAAGTTTAAATAGGATTTCAGTAAATTGGCTCTCACAAGCCAACTTAATAATTGTATATTTTATTTATTTTAAAGTAACGATAACATCACAGACATGATGACTGATGAAACGCAAAAGTTCATTTCAAAATGAGCGGGTTATTATCCCAAATGACGTCACACAGACTTAACGGCATTTAACGGTATTTAATTATAGCGACTAGTGGATCGGTGGGGAAAAAAACGGAAAATCATTGTTTATGTGAAAAGTAGGGGTACATTTACTGGAAAAGACAGTTAATCAATTTTGTGACAATTAAAAATGTTCATTTAGGTGAAAGCGGCAGTTATTTATCTTATTTATGTGGTTAGAGTAACTTAACGTTAGGGGCCTAACGTTATAGCCTATAACGTTAGGTTATACTAGTATGCTATAATTAGATTTTATTATTTACTTTCTTCAAATTTGTAAGTGTAATACCTTTGTAAGGGGTTCGTATGTTTTAAAAGTAAAATCAGTTACGTAAAAAGTACTTTACCTCAAAAATGCTGGTAGAATAGGATGTCCACTTACAATGAAAACCGGGTTCTGCGCGCAGTGGTCACAACCCCTGCTTATATATTCCCGCTCGCGGACAATGGCACGCGCACAAATGTATATTTATATTATTATTTATTTTTTTAAATGTAGGCTACATTTATATAATGATACCTTGCGTTACCTTGTCAAAAAGTGATATACCACAATAATTTAGTAAATATAAGTTATATATAAACTTTTGAATATAAATATGTTAACTAAATTGGCTAGATTTACGAAATTAATTAACAATTAAAATGAATCGGGTGTTGGGTACCTGCCTGGACGGGATGGGAAATATACATAACATATAATACATATTCAACAACCCACAGGTGGCGATATATGATGTAGTCGTCATAAGCATGCATGCAAGCGAAGAATTCTTAACTTAATTTGGTTAACCAGCTACACGCGAGTTTACTCTATCAACGCGTGGCAGCCCTTATGATGGAAGCATTCGGCTTTGATGTGCAAATGTTCGAGAAGTAAGTAGAATGATATGGAATAATATGTGTAAATGTATGTTTTTTTCATAGTGTGATAATTTGTGGGATTGTGAGCGCTTTCCCAGAGCTGTCTAACGCGTTTTGCACGCGGCCCTGTTAAAGGAGCTTTAAAATTTTTAAAATGCAGTGATGAAATCTATCTTATAGAATATAAAGTAAATCAAACATGTAAGAGAAGTGCAAGGTGCATCATATGTTAATTAGTTGTGAATGAAACCGTTTTGCATACAAAAATATCGTACAGGAATCCTGCAGTTTTTTTTTTGGAAGATATTGTTTTATTTATGCATTGACAATATGTGCAGGAAATTTCTACAGGTTTTAGAATGAAACATGCAGGGACAGGCAAAGCAAGTTTATTAATATAGCACATTTCATACACAATGGTAATTCAAAGTGCTTTACATAGAAGAAATTAAAATAATCAAAAGAAATAAGAATAATTAAAGTACGAACAGTGGCACAGTGCTCATTCAGTAAATCATCTAAACAGATGTGTTTTGAGTCTAGATTTGTCTGTGACTACTGTAATAGCACATCTGGGCCCGTATTCATAAAAATTATAATTGCAAAGAGTAGCTCCTAGTGACAAAATCCTAAGAAAGTTTTTAGAAATGTGGGTGTTTACTCTTAAAATTAAATAAAAATCCTAGTAAAGTAATTCAGAAAGAGGTTAAAAGAGGTCTTAAGGTCAAAATTGTTAGGAGTAAGGACTTTTAAGAGGCTTAAGAGTTTTTTTTAACAGGAGAAAATGACAGAAAGACACAGAGGGAGAAGAAATGTTTTGCACACAATGGATGACAGTGAGTTGATAAGACGCTATAAATTAGATCTAAATGTAACTGGGAGCCAGTGTAAAGATCTGAGGACTGGTGTGATATGTTCATATTTTCTGGTTCCTCAATATGGCAGCAGCTGCTCTGTATGAGCTGCAACTGTTTTATGGTCTTTTGGGGAAGTGTTGTATTTCTATTCCACTGTAATACCTAGATACACAAGTGTGTTTCCTCTATATGCATTAAACAGAGGCGTAGTTGAATAGGGCATATACGTACATACTCAGTCCAACACACACACACACACAGTGTGTGCGCACAACAGATAAACAGGATATCTGACAAGGAAGAGCAGAAAGGTTTTACTTAATTTCTTTACCAGAGGCAGATGAAATACAATATAATGATACCTTGTGCTATATTACTAAATTACAAACAAATATATTTTACCCTGTGGTGCTCCTCATTTGTGTTCTTCATGACCGGACACCTGAAAATGAAACTTAAGCAAAATCAATTTAATATACTTTAGTTCAATAATAGTTTTGTTTTGTATTTTGAGAGCATTTTATATCAATTCATATTTATGAAATAATTATGGTCCATTTTTGCCATTGAAAATAATAATAATTTTTTTTTAAATCTAATTTATTTTTCAATTATTGCAGTATTTCAGATTAACATAGACCTTTAAGACCTTTAATAGGGCCTTTTAAATCCATTGTTTTTGAAGGCAGACTAGCGCCACCTGTTGAGAGAAAATAAAATAAAACATGTAATTTCATGGTGTAACCACTAGATCCCGTGCATACCATTCCGATGAAGCTATGTTTTAAAAAAATTCAAAATACAAAACTTTTTGGTCAAAGTGACCGAAGACCACCAGGGGTAATGTGGTCTTTCATTCACTGCAATACAAGTTTACAAGTATGACGCCCTGCTTTTGAGAAACCTGGAAATGTGAAGTCAAAATACTGCAAAAGTGGGACAATGGGTAAAGTGGGACAGTTAAGCTTCTTAATTTCTATCTTTACATGTAAATTATTCCATTACTAAAAATCAACATTGAGCTCATCATAAGCAAGTATGTGATTAAAAAAAAATAGGTTATATGGCTATGACATCACTTCCGGGGGTGTGGCACATCATATTCAACAACCTTACAGTGAACCGTGATGGTAAAGTAAAATGATATAGCATTCTGAGGTGAATAATGTTAAGATTATAAAAATTAAAACACTCATGGATCATTTGTAATTGTTATATATTTTGTTATAGGATGTAATGGTGAATCGGATCTTTTAAAAATCACATTCATATGAATCTTTTTGTCTCTAACCTACAACTGGGTTATATTGGTCACATGGTATACATTGGCTGCCAGTGTATAAAGAGCAAACTAGCACAGGTCAGTTCTTTTCACTTTTCAGTGTCCCCTCATAAATGTACATCTCTTAGAAAATTACAACCTTAAGGCCATTGCACACTGAGTCCGAAATTCGTATCCGAAATTTTCGCACGTTAAAAAAAAAATTCGACCTCACGTTATTTCAATCACGCTTGCACACTGCCTCCGAAACTTTCGTCCGTAATAAAAAAATTCGGATCGGGTTCGATTTTCTGCGTTTTTCGCATCCACAGCCAGCATTTTGAGAGGTTTTTTGACAAATCTGAGCCACCGTACAAGTGACCGGCAAAATCCAGAATGGCGTCTGACAAGTTGATACACTTCGTGAATGAGTCCCCAGTGCTCAGATACCTGAAATTATACATATATTATTATAGAGCACAACTTAATGTTGTTTCAATAATGTGTGGGGGGGGGGGGGGGAACAGCTCGTTCCGCACATCATTGCACATGCGCAGTCCTTTCAGTTTCGGTTTTCAATTCGATCAAGTGTATGTTCTCTCGATCGGAATAGAAAAGGAATAAACCTCCCCTTTCAATCAGATCGAAATTTCGGATCGATTTAGGTGTGATTATATTGTATTATTAGGGTACAAAATGTAACCTGTATACAGCTGTTCTGTCTGCCCAGCGCTTCCGCCGGCTGTGTGTGTGTGTGTGTGTGTGTGTGTGTGTGTGTGTGTGTGTGTGTGTGTGTGTGTGTGATAGCTACCTTTAGACATACTGCCAGTCTCAGTTCAGGATCGATTGGCTCACGGAAATTTGTAGTCTTCTTTTTAATGTGTGGCTCCAGTATCGCTAGCAAAGCATCAAACTTTTCCACAGACATTCTGAGGTAAATTTTGAATCGCTCGGATAATTTCACAACTCCTTGATAAGGAGCTGAAACTCTCCTTCCTCTCGGCGCAATCTCAGGATTGGATGGACCCAATATTTCCTCTTTCTTTTCTCTTTTTAAGAAGAGAGAGGCAACAAAATCATCCTCACTGCTTGACGAATCCATTTTGTAATTTTTGCGTTTTTTCCGCAAAGGTTTAATAAATACGCATCGGACTCCGTGTGCAAGGTTTCTGTGCGTGACGAATTTTTAGGCTGATGAACACGGAAAAACGCATACGAAAATTTCGGACTCAGTGTGCAATGGCCTTTAGTGATACTAATGTTGTGTTTTCTTTTTAAACACCTAGGCAGGTTTGATGCATGTAGTCAATTGGAAATTGCTTTATCCACTGGAAGCCTCAATGGTGCAAAGTGAGGTTATCCACCACTAGGTCGGTCCAACACCTATGTGTCCTTCTGTGTGCATTTATCACAACAATAGTAGCTACTTGTTTACTACTGGCAAATAACCTTAGGAGCTAATCCATTTTCACATCCATCCATTCAGCCAAAACCTAGATGTATTTTTATGTTTTTAATCCAGTCTCTACTTTTGCAAGTGTTCATCTATTCCTCAGTTTATCATTTTGCTGATTTGGGAGGAGGCTGCATTACATGAAGGACACAGATGGGTGACAGGTGAATGATGCACAAAAATGTTTCCCCTGTTTTCAGCAGTTGGGGTTGGTGTCCCGAGGAACACATCTGTAATACAACAGAGTCAGTTTTTTATTTTATTGTTCCTGTTGAAATAAAACCTCCCTCCCATTTGTTATTGTTTTAATAAAACTGTTAAACTCTGTAGGGAAATTGTAGTGTTGTTTTGTTCAGTCTTGCCAAATAGATTTCGGCCCAACAGTGTATGTAATTGTAAACCATAAAAAATGAAAAATCTTTCAAATAAACCATGAAAAATCTTTAAAATTTATATCATTTCTATATTATAATTTATAATATAGGTATAACATACCTGATTCAAGTCATCAGTTGAGTAGTAAATTACTTAAAGACCTGAAATATTCCAGGAAAATGGTAAGGAAACCCTATAAATATTAAATATGAGCGCCCTCTACTGCCTGTTAATGGTAAGTGATATTAAAATAATAACCTGCAGGGAACGTTCCCAGAACGTTCTCTTTAGGTTATAAAAATTAAACCTAAAAATAACCTGCAGGGAACGTTCTGGGAAGGTTCTCTTTAGGTTATAAAATAACAACCTGCAGGGAACGTTCTGGGAAGGTTCTCTTTAGGTTATAAAAATTAAACCTAAAAATAACCTGCAGGGAACGTTCTGGGAAGGTTCTCTTTAGGTTATAAAATAACAACCTGCAGGGAACGTTCCCAGAACGATCTCTTTAGGTTATAAAAATTAAACCTAAAAATAACCTGCAGGGAACGTTCTGGGAAGGTTCTCTTTAGGTTATAAAATAACAACCTGCAGGGAACGCTCCCAGAACGTTCTCTTTAGGTTATAAAAATTAAACCTAAAAATAACCTGCAGGGAACGTTCTGGGAAGGTTCTCTTTAGGTTATAAAATAACAACCTGCAGGGAACGTTCTGGGAAGGTTCTCTTTAGGTTATAAAATTAAACCTAAAAATAACCTGCAGGGAACGTTCTGGGAAGGTTCTCTTTAGGTTATAAAATAACAACCTGCAGGGAACGTTCCCAGAACGATCTCTTTAGGTTATAAAAATTAAACCTAAAAATAACCTGCAGGGAACGTTCTGGGAAGGTTCTCTTTAGGTTATAAAATAACAACCTGCAGGGAACGTTCCCAGAACATTCTCTTTAGGTTATAAAAAAGAAAACCTACAGAGAACATTCCTAGAACGTTCTTATTTGGTTCCCAAAAAAATAACCAAATGAGAACCATATGGGAACGTTAGGGGAACGTTCTGCGTTTACTGGGGTGTTACCGCTCTATGAGGAAAGCAGACACCCACGTAGGAGGGGACGTTCTCGCGACCTTGTGCAACGTTCCTAAAAGTTCTCTAAAGGTAACGAAAGTTCGAACCTTTACAGAACATTAGGAACGTTCATAGAACGTCCTCTTTTGGTTATGAAAGTGCTGCAGTTCAAGGTTCTTTATATGACTTTAGGGGACGTTCTATTTGGGGTATTTTATGGTCACATAGCAAACGTTACAAAGAGGACATTTGGGACGTTAACAGAACGTTCCCATACGGTCCTCTGTTGGTCATATAATAACGTTCCCAATGTGACTTTAGGGGACGTTCCATACTGGTTATTCTATGGTCACACAACAACGTTACAAAGAGGACATTCGGGACGTTAACAGAACGTTCCCATACGGTCCTCTGTTGGTCATATAATAACGTCCCCAATGTGACTTTAGGGGAACGTTCCATAGATGGTCACACAACAACATTACATGACAAATGAATTAATATAAGCAAAGATGTATTAAATGTACATCTAATTCATGAAAATATTAAATAATAATACAATAAGTATTAAACTTAAAAATAATAACACTAGTTAACATGCTAGCCAATTTATTAGGTCCTCTCTGCTAATTGTGTGGGTAGGATAATCTTTTTACTTCAAAATAAAAACTATGACTTTTACTCTACAAATCTAAAAACCTTGATGTGTCCATAAATCCCTTATTAACAAATAGACAAAAAACAATACAATGTCATAGCTCAAGGCATTCAATGTGAAAATAAGCGATGCATAAGTGATGCAGTTCAATTTTTTACCACAGATTTACATTGGAAAATGTAGTTTTCTGGAGTTTTATGGAGTTTGAATTATGTAATACATATAAATTGTGCATCTGTAAATTATACAGATGAACATCATAAACAATACACTTGTAAACATATCTGTACAATCATTAAAACAATTATATACAGTATATTTATAATTTATAATCTTTGTTTTAAAACCACTAACAGTTGACTGTGGAATATTTAGTGAGGAAATTTCACAAATGCACTTATCACACAGGTGGAAACCTATCACGGTACCACTCTTGAATTCACTGAGCTCCTGAAAGTGACCTATTCTTTCACAAATGTGTGTAGAAGCATGTGTATACAACTGCCCAGTAAACACAGAACGTTCCCCTAACGGTTCTCATTTGGTTATTTTTGGGGAACCAAATAAGAATGTTCTAGGAACGTTCTCTGT
>NW_026266438.1:0-27953 GCF_025860055.1 Xyrauchen texanus
AACACAACCCATAAACCTAATACAACCTCTAAACCCAAAACAACCCCTAAACCTAACACAAACCCTAAACCCAACACACCGACTAAACCCAACACAACCCCTAAACCTAACACAACCCCTAAACCCAACACAACCCCTAAATCTAACACAACCCCTAAACCCAACACAAGCCCCTAAACCCAACACAACACCTAAACCTAACACAACCCTTAAACCCAACACAACACCTAAACCCAACACATCCCCTAAACCTAACACAACCCCTAAACCCAACACATCCCCTAAACCCAACACAACCCCTAAACCCAACACATCCCCTAAACCCAACACAACCCCTATACCTAACACAACCCCTAAACCTAACACAACCCCTAAACCCAACACAACCCCTAAACCCAACACAACCCCTAAATCCAACACAACCCCTAAATCTAACACAACCCCTAAACCCAACACACCCACTAAACCCAAAACATCCCTAAACCCAACACAACCCCTAAATCTAACACAACCCCTAAACCCAACACATCCCCTAAACCCAACACACCCACTAAACCCAAAACAACCCTAAACCCAACACAACCCCTAAATCTAACACAACCCCTAAACCCAACACATCCCCTAAACCCAAAACATCTCCTAAACATAACACAACCCCTAAAGCTATCACAACCCCTAAGCCCAACACAACCCCTAAACCCAACACATCCCCTAAACCCAGCACATCCCCTAAACCTAACACAACCCCTGAACCCAACACAACCCTAAACCTAACACAATCCCTAAAACCAACACAACCCTAAACTTAACACAACCCCTAAACCTAACACATCCACTAAACCTAACACAACCCCTAAACCCAACACATCCCCTAAACCCAGCACATCCCCTAAACCTAACACAACCCCTAAACCCAACACAACCCTAAACCCAACACATCCCCTAAACCCAACACATCCCCTAAACCCCACACATCCCCTAAACCTAACACAACCCCTAAACCCAACACAACCCCTAAACCTAACACAACCCCTAAACCTAACACAACCCCTAAACCCAACACAATACCCTAAACCCAACACAACCCCTAAACCTAACACAACCCCTAAACCCAACACATCCCCTAAAACCAACACAACACCTAAACCCAACACATCCACTAAACCTAACACAACCCCTAAACCCAACACAATCCCCTAAACCCAACACAACACCTAAACCTAACACAACCCCTAAACCCAACACAACCCCTAAACCCAACACATCCCCTAAAACTAACACAACCCCTAAACCCAACACATCCCCTAAACCCAACAAAACCCCTAAACCCAACACATCCCCTAAACCCAACACAACCCCTAAGCCTAACACCACCCCTAAACCCAACACAACCCCTAAACCTAACACAACCCCTAAACCCAACACAACCCCTAAACCCAACACAACCCATAAACATAATACAACCTCTAAACCCAAAACAACCCCTAAACCTAACACAAACCCTAAACCCAACACACCCACTAAACCCAACACAACCCCTAAACCTAACACAAACCCTAAACCCAACACACCCACTAAACCCAACACAACCCCTAAACCTAACACATCCCCTAAACCCCACACATCCCCTAAACCTAACACAACCCCTAAACCCAACACAACCCCTAAACCTAACACATCCCCTACACTTAACACAACCCCTAAACCCAACACAATCCCCTAAACCCAACACAACCCCTAAACCCAACACATCCCCTAAACCCAACACAACCCCTAAACCCAACACATCCCCTAAACCCAACACAACCCCTAAACCCAACACATCCACTAAACCTAACACAACCCCTAAACCAACACAAGCCCCTAAACCCAACACAACACCTAAACCTAACACAACCCTTAAACCCAACACAATACCCTAAACCCAACACAATACCCTAAACCCAACACAACCCCTAAACCTAACACAACCCCTAAACCCAACACAACCCCTAAACCCAACACATCCACTAAACCTAACACAACCCCTAAACCCAACACAACACCTAAACCTAACACAACCCCTAAACCCAACACATCCCTAAAACTAACACAACCCCTAAACCTAACACAACCCCTAAACCAAACACAACCCCTAAACCTAACACAACCCCTAAACCTAACACAACCCCTACACTTAACACAACCCCTAAACCCAACACAATACCCTAAACCCAACACAATACCCTAAACCCAACACAACCCCTAAACCTAACACAACCCCTAAACCCAACACAACCCCTAAACCCAACACATCCACTAAACCTAACACAACCCCTAAACCCAACACAATCCACTAAACCCAACACAACACCTAAACCTAACACAAACCCTAAACCCAACACATCCCCTAAAACTAACACAACCCCTAAACCCAACACATCCCCTAAACCCAACACAACCCCTAAACCCAACACATCCCCTAAACCCAACACAACCCCTAAACCTAACACAACCCCTAAACCCAACACAACCCCTAAACCTAACACAACCCCTAAACCCAACACAACCCCTAAACCCAAAACAACCCATAAACATAATACAACCTCTAAACCCAAAACAACCCCTAAACCTAACACAAACCCTAAACCCAACACACCCACTAAACCCAACACAACCCCTAAACCTAACACATCCCCTAAACCCCACACATCCCCTAAACCTAACAAAACCCCTAAACCCAACACAACCCCTAAACCTAACACATCCCCTACACTTAACACAACCCCTAAACCCAACACAATCCCCTAAACCCAACACAACCCCTAAACCCAACACATCCCCTAAACCCAACACAAACCCTAAACCCAACACATCCACTAAACCTAACACAACCCCTAAACCCAACACAAGCCCCTAAACCCAACACAACACCTAAACCTAACACAACCCTTAAACCCAACAAAACACCTAAACCCAACACATCCCCTAAACCTAACACAACCCCTAAACCCAACACATCCCCTAAACCCAACACAACCCCTAAACCCAACACATCCCCTAAACCCAACACAACCCCTAAACCTAACACAACCCCTAAACCCAACACAACCCCTAAACCTAACACAACCCCTAAACCTAATACAACATCTAAACCCAAAACAACCCCTAAACCTAACACAAACCCTAAACCCAACACACCCACTAAACCCAACACAACCCCTAAACCTAACACAACCCCTAAACCCAACACAACCCCTAAACCCAACACAACCCCTAAATCTAACACAACCCCTAAACCCAACACAACCCCTAAATCTAACACAACCCCTAAACCCAACACACCCACTAAACCCAAAACATCCCTAAACCCAACACAACCCCTAAATCTAACACAACCACTAAACCCAACACATCCCCTAAACCCAACACACCCACTAAACCCAAAACAACCCTAAACCCAACACAACCCCTAAATCTAACACAACCCCTAAACCCAACACATCCCCTAAACCCAAAACATCTCCAAAACATAACACAACCCCTAAAGCTATCACAACCCCTAAGACCAACACAACCCCTAAACCCAACACATCCCCTAAACCCATCACATCCCCTAAACCTAACACAACCCCTAAACCCAACACAACCCTAAACCTAACACAACCCCTAAACCCAACACAACCCTAAACTTAACACAACCCCTAAACCTAACACATCCCCTAAACCTAACACAACCCCTAAACCCAACACATCCCCTAAACCCAACACATCCCCTAAACCCAACACAAACCCTAAACCTAACACAACCCCTAAACCCAACACAACCTCATAAACCTAATACAACCTCTAAACCCAAAACAACGTCTAAACCTAACACAAACCCTAAACCCAACACACTCCACTAAACCCAACACAACCCCTAAACCTAACACAACCCCTAAACCCAACACAACCCCTAAATCTAACACAACCACATAAACCCAACACAACCCCTAAATCTAACACAACCCCTAAACCCAACCCACCCACTAAACCCAACACAATCCTAAACCCAACACAACCCCTAAATCTAACAGAACCCTTAAACCCAACACATCCCCTAAACCTAACACAACCCCTAAACCCAACACAACCCTAAACCCAACACAACCCCTAAACCCAACACAACCCCTAAACCTAACACAACCCCTAAACCCAACACAACCCCTAAACCCAACACAACCGCTAAACCCAACACATCCCCTAAACCCAACACAACCCCTAAATCTAACACAACCCCTAAACCCAACACAACCCCTAAATCTAACACAACCCCTAAAGCTATCACAACCCCTAAGCCCAACACAACCCCTAAACCCAACACATCCCCTAAACCCAGCACATCCCCTAAACCTAACACAACCCCTAAACCCAACACAACCCTAAACCTAACACAACCCCTAAACCCAACACAACCCTAAACTTAACACAACCCCTAAACCTAACACATCCCCTAAACCTAACACAACCCCTAAACCCAACACATCCCCTAAACCCAACACATCCCCTAAACCCAACACAAACCCTAAACCTAATACAACCCCTAAACCCAACACAACCCATAAACCTAATACAACCTCTAAACCCAAAACAACGCCTAAACCTAACACAAACCCTAAACCCAACACACCCACTAAACCCAACACAACCCCTAAACCTAACACAAACCCTAAACCCAACACACCCACTAAACCCAACACAACCCCTAAACCTAACACATCCCCTAAACCCCACACATCCCCTAAACCTAACACAACCCCTAAACCCAACACAACCCCTAAACCTAACACATCCCCTACACTTAACACAACCCCTAAACCCAACACAATCCCCTAAACCCAACACAATCCCCTAAACCCAACACAACCCCTAAACCCAACACATCCCCTAAACCCAACACAACCCCTAAACCCAACACAACCCCTAAATCTAACACAACCCCTAAACCCAACACAACCCCTAAATCTAACACAACCCCTAAACCCAACACACCCACTAAACCCAAAACATCCCTAAACCCAACACAACCCCTAAATCTAACACATCCCCTAAACCTAACACAACCCCTAAACCCAACACAACCCCTAAACGTAACACAACCCCTAAACCTAACACAACCCCTAAACCCAACACAATACCCTAAACCCAACACAACCCCTAAACCTAACACAACCCCTAAACCCAACACATCCCCTAAAACCAACACAACACCTAAACCCAACACATCCACTAAACCTAACACAACCCCTAAACCCAACACAATCCCCTAAACCCAACACAACACCTAAACCTAACACAACCCCTAAACCCAACACAACCCCTAAACCCAACACATCCCCTAAAACTAACACAACCCCTAAACCCAACACATCCCTAAACCCAACAAAACCCCTAAACCCAACACATCCCCTAAACCCAACACAACCCCTAAACCTAACACCACCCCTAAACCCAACACAACCCCTAAACCTAACACAACCCCTAAACCCAACACAACCCCTAAACCCAACACAACCCATAAACATAATACAACCTCTAAACCCAAAACAACCCCTAAACCTAACACAAACCCTAAACCCAACACACCCACTAAACCCAACACAACCCCTAAACCTAACACAAACCCTAAACCCAACACACCCACTAAACCCAACACAACCCCTAAACCTAACACATCCCCTAAACCCCACACATCCCCTAAACCTAACACAACCCCTAAACCCAACACAACCCCTAAACCTAACACATCCCCTACACTTAACACAACCCCTAAACCCAACACAATCCCCTAAACCCAACACAACCCCTAAACCCAACACATCCCCTAAACCCAACACAACCCCTAAACCCAACACATCCCCTAAACCCAACACAACCCCTAAACCCAACACATCCACTAAACCTAACACAACCCCTAAACCAACACAAGCCCCTAAACCCAACACAACACCTAAACCTAACACAACCCTTAAACCCAACACAATACCCTAAACCCAACACAATACCCTAAACCCAACACAACCCCTAAACCTAACACAACCCCTAAACCCAACACAACCCCTAAACCCAACACATCCACTAAACCTAACACAACCCCTAAACCCAACACAACACCTAAACCTAACACAACCCCTAAACCCAACACATCCCCTAAAACTAACACAACCCCTAAACCTAACACAACCCCTAAACCAAACACAACCCCTAAACCTAACACAACCCCTAAACCTAACACAACCCCTACACTTAACACAACACCCTAAACCCAACACAATACCCTAAACCCAACACAATACCCTAAACCCAACACAACCCCTAAACCTAACACAACCCCTAAACCCAACACAACCCCTAAACCCAACACATCCACTAAACCTAACACAACCCCTAAACCCAACACAATCCACTAAACCCAACACAACACCTAAACCTAACACAAACCCTAAACCCAACACATCCCCTAAAACTAACACAACCCCTAAACCCAACACATCCCCTAAACCCAACACAACCCCTAAAACCAACACATCCCCTAAACCCAACACAACCCCTAAACCTAACACAACCCCTAAACCCAACACAACCCTAAACCTAACACAACCCCTAAACCCAACACAACCCTAAACCCAAACAACCCATAAACATAATACAACCTCTAAACCCAAAACAACCCCTAAACCTAACACAAACCCTAAACCCAACACACCCACTAAACCCAACACAACCCCTAAACCTAACACATCCCCTAAACCCCACACATCCCCTAAACCTAACAAAACCCCTAAACCCAACACAACCCCTAAACCTAACACATCCCCTACACTTAACACAACCCCTAAACCCAACACAATCCCCTAAACCCAACACAACCCCTAAACCCAACACATCCCCTAAACCCAACACAAACCCTAAACCCAACACATCCACTAAACCTAACACAACCCCTAAACCCAACACAAGCCCCTAAACCCAACACAACACCTAAACCTAACACAACCCTTAAACCCAACAAAACACCTAAACCCAACACATCCCCTAAACCTAACACAACCCCTAAACCCAACACATCCCCTAAACCCAACACAACCCCTAAACCCAACACATCCCCTAAACCCAACACAACCCCTAAACCTAACACAACCCCTAAACCCAACACAACCCCTAAACCTAACACAACCCCTAAACCTAATACAACATCTAAACCCAAAACAACCCCTAAACCTAACACAAACCCTAAACCCAACACACCCACTAAACCCAACACAACCCCTAAACCTAACACAACCCCTAAACCCAACACAACCCCTAAACCCAACACAACCCCTAAATCTAACACAACCCCTAAACCCAACACAACCCCTAAATCTAACACAACCCCTAAACCCAACACACCCACTAAACCCAAAACATCCCTAAACCCAACACAACCCCTAAATCTAACACAACCACTAAACCCAACACATCCCCTAAACCCAACACACCCACTAAACCCAAAACAACCCTAAACCCAACACAACCCCTAAATCTAACACAACCCCTAAACCCAACACATCCCCTAAACCCAAAACATCTCCAAAACATAACACAACCCCTAAAGCTATCACAACCCCTAAGACCAACACAACCCCTAAACCCAACACATCCCCTAAACCCATCACATCCCCTAAACCTAACACAACCCCTAAACCCAACACAACCCTAAACCTAACACAACCCCTAAACCCAACACAACCCTAAACTTAACACAACCCCTAAACCTAACACATCCCTAAACCTAACACAACCCCTAAACCCAACACATCCCCTAAACCCAACACATCCCCTAAACCCAACACAAACCCTAAACCTAACACAACCCCTAAACCCAACACAACCCATAAACCTAATACAACCTCTAAACCCAAAACAACGTCCTAAACCTAACACAAACCCTAAACCCAACACAACCCACTAAACCCAACACAACCCCTAAACCTAACACAACCCCTAAACCCAACACAACCCCTAAATCTAACACAACCACATAAACCCAACACAACCCCTAAATCTAACACAACCCCTAAACCCAACCCACCCACTAAACCCAACACAATCCTAAACCCAACACAACCCCTAAATCTAACAGAACCCTTAAACCCAACACATCCCCTAAACCTAACACAACCCCTAAACCCAACACAACCCTAAACCCAACACAACCCCTAAACCCAACACAACCCCTAAACCTAACACAACCCCTAAACCCAACACAACCCCTAAACCCAACACAACCGCTAAACCCAACACATCCCCTAAACCCAACACAACCCCTAAATCTAACACAACCCCTAAACCCAACACAACCCCTAAATCTAACACAACCCCTAAACCCAACACACCCACTAAACCCAAAACATCCCTAAACCCAACACAACCCCTAAATCTAACACAACCACTAAACCCAACACATCCCCTAAACCCAACACACCCACTAAACCCAAAACAACCCTAAACCCAACACAACCCCTAAATCTAACACAACCCCTAAACCCAACACATCCCCTAAACCCAAAACATCTCCTAAACATAACACAACCCCTAAAGCTATCACAACCCCTAAGCCCAACACAACCCCTAAACCCAACACATCCCCTAAACCCAGCACATCCCCTAAACCTAACACAACCCCTAAACCCAACACAACCCTAAACCTAACACAACCCCTAAACCCAACACAACCCTAAACTTAACACAACCCCTAAACCTAACACATCCCCTAAACCTAACACAACCCCTAAACCCAACACATCCCCTAAACCCAACACATCCCCTAAACCCAACACAAACCCTAAACCTAACACAACCCCTAAACCCAACACAACCCATAAACCTAATACAACCTCTAAACCCAAAACAACGCCTAAACCTAACACAAACCCTAAACCCAACACACCCACTAAACCCAACACAACCCCTAAACCTAACACAACCCCTAAACCCAACACAACCCCTAAATCTAACACAACCACATAAACCCAACACAACCCCTAAATCTAACACAACCCCTAAACCCAACCCACCCACTAAACCCAACACAATCCTAAACCCAACACAACCCCTAAATCTAACAGAACCCTTAAACCCAACACATCCCCTAAACCTAACACAACCCCTAAACCCAACACAACCCTAAACCCAACACAACCCCTAAACCCAACACAACCCCTAAACCTAACACAACCCCTAAACCCAACACAACCCCTAAACCCAACACAACCGCTAAACCCAACACATCCCCTAAACCCAACACAAGCCCTAAATCTAACACAACCCCTAAACCCAACACAACCCCTATATCTAACACAACCCCTAAACCCAACACACCCACTAAACCCAACACAACCCCTAAACCCAACACAACTCATAAACCTAATACAACCTCTAAACCCAAAACAACCCCTAAACCTAACACAAACCCTAAACCCAACACACCCACTAAACCCAACACAACCCCTAAACCTAACACAACCCCTAAACACAACACAATACCCTAAATCTAACACAACCCCCTAAACCCAACACAACCCCTAAATCTAACACAACCCCTAAACCCAACACACCCACTAAATCCAACACAACCCTAAACCCAACACAACCCCTAAATCTAACAGAACCCCTAAACCCAACACATCCCCTAAACCTAACACAACCCCTAAACCCAACACAACCCTAAACCCAACACAACCCCTAAACCCAACACAACCCCTAAACCTAACACAACCCCTAAACCCAACACAACCCCTAAACCCAACACAACACCTAAGTCTAACACAACCCCTAAACCCAACACAACCCCTAAATCTAACACAACCCCTAAACCCAACACACCCACTAAACCCAAAACATCCCTAAACCAAAAACAACCCCTAAATCTAACACAACCCCTAAACCCAACACATCCCCTAAATCCAACACAACCCCAAAACACAACACATCCCCTAAACCCAGCACATCCCCTAAACCCAACACATCCCCTAAACCTAACACAACCCCTAAACCCAACACATCCCCTAAACCCAACACAACCCCTAAACCCAACACATCCCCTAAACCCAACACAACTCCTAAACCTAACACAACCCCTAAACCCAACAGAACCCCTAAACCGAACACAACCCCTAAACCCAACACAACCCCTAAACCCAACACAACCCATAAACCCAACACAACCCTTAAACCCAACACAACCCATAAACCTAATACATCCCCTAAACCCAACACAACCCCTAAACCTAACACAACCCCTAAACCCAACACAACCCCTAAACCTAACACAACCCCTAAACCCAACACAACCCCTAAACCCAACACAACCCATAAACCTAAGAAAACCTCTAAACCCAAAACAACCCCTAAACCTAACACAAACCCTAAACCCAACACACCCACTAAACCCAACACAACCCCTAAACCTAACACAACCCCTAAAACCAACACAACCCCTAAACCCAACACAACCCCTAAATCTAACACAACCCCTAAACCCAACACAACCCCAAAATCTAACACAACCCCTAAACCCAACACACCCACTAAACCCAAAACATCCCTAAACCCAACACAACCCCTAAATCTAACACAACCCCTAAACCCAACACATCCCCTAAACCCAACACACCCACTAAACCCAAAACAACCCTAAACCCAACACAACCCCTAAATCTAACACAACCCCTAAGCCCAACATAACCCCTAAACCCAACACATCCCCTAAACCCAAAACATCCCCTAAACCTAACACAAACCCTAAAGCTATCACAACCACTAAGCCCAACACAACCCCAAAAACCAACACATCCCCAAACCCAGCACATCCCCTAAACCTAACACAACCCCTAAACCCAATACAACCCTAAACCCAACACAACCCCTAAACCCAACACATCCCCTAAACCCAACACATCCCCTAAACCCCACACATCCCCTAAACCTAACACAACCCCTAAACCCAACACAACCCTAAACCTAACACAACCCCTAAATCTAACACATCCCCTACACGTAACACAACCCCTAAACCCAACACAATCCCCTAAACCCAACACAACCCCTAAACCTAACACAACCCCTAAACCCAACACATCCCCTAAACCCAAAACAACCCCTAAACCCAACACATCCACTAAACCTAACACAACCCCAGAACCCAACACAATCCCCTAAACCCAACACAACACCTAAACCTAACACAACCCCTAAACCCAACACAACCCCTAAACCCAACACATCCCCTAAAACTAACACAACCCCTAAACCCAACACATCCCCTAAACCCAACACAACCCCTAAACCCAACACATCCCCTAAACCCAACACAACCCCTAAACCTAACACAACCCCTAAACCCAACACAACCCCTAAACCTAACACAACCCCAAAACCCAACACAAACCATAAACATAATACAACCTCTAAACCCAAAACAACCCCTAAACCTAACACAAACCCTAAACCCAACACACCCACTAAACCCAACACAACCCCTAAACCTAACACATCCCCTAAACCCCACACATCCCCTAAACCTAACACAACCCCTAAACCCAACACAACCCCTAAACCCAACACAACCCCTAAATCTAACACAACCCCTAAACCCAACACAACCCCTAAATCTAACACAACCCCTAAACCCAACACACCCACTAAACCCAAAACATCCCTAAACCCAACACAACCCCTAAATCTAACACAACCCCTAAACTTAACACATCCCCTAAACCCAACACACCCACTAAACCCAAAACAACCCTAAACCCAACACAACCCCTCAACCTAACACAACCCCTAAACCCAACACATCCCCTAAACCCAACACAACCCCTAAACCCAACAGATCCACTAAACCTAACACAACCCCTAAACCCAACACAATCCCCTAAACCCAACACAACAACTAAACCTAACACAACCCTTAAACCCAACACAACCCCTAAACCCAACACATCCCCTAAAACTAACACAACCCCTAAACCCAACACATCCCCTAAACCCAACACAACACCTAAACCCAACACATCCCCTAAACCTAACACAACCCTAAACCCAACAAATCCCCTAAACCCAACACAACCCCTAAACCCAACACATCCCCTAAACCCAACACAACCTCTAAACCTAACACAACCCCTAAACCCAACACAACCCCTAAACCTAACACAACCCCTAAACCTAATACACCTCTAAACCCAAAACAACCCCTAAACCTAACACAAACCCTAAACCCAACACACCCACTAAACCCAACACAACCCCTAAACCTAACACAACCCCTTAACCCAACACAACCCCTAAACCCAACACAACCCCTAAATCTAACACAACCCCTAAACCCAACACAACCCCTAAATCTAACACAACCCCTAACCCAACACACCCACTAAACCCAAAACATCCCTAAACCCAACACAACCCCTAAATCTAACACAACCCCTAAACCCAACACACCCACTAAACCCAAAACAACCCTAAACCCAACACAACCCCTAAAGCTAACACAACCCCTAAATCTAACACAACCCCTAAACCCAACACACCCACTAAACCCAAAACATCCCTAAACCCAACACAACCCCTAAATCTAACACAACCCCTAAACCTAACACATCCCCTAAACCCAACACACCCACTAAACCCAAAACAACCCTAAACCCAACACAACCCCTCAACCTAACACAACCCCTAAACCCAACACATCCCCTAAACCCAACACAACCCCTAAACCCAACAGATCCACTAAACCTAACACAAACCCTAAACCCAACACAATCCCCTAAACCCAACACAACAACTAAACCTAACACAACCCTTAAACCCAACACAACCCCTAAACCCAACACATCCCCTAAAACTAACACAACCCCTAAACCCAACACATCCCCTAAACCCAACACAACACCTAAACCCAACACATCCCCTAAACCTAACACAACCCTAAACCCAACAAATCCCCTAAACCCAACACAACCCCTAAACCCAACACATCCCCTAAACCCAACACAACCTCTAAACCTAACACAACCCCTAAACCCAACACAACCCCTAAACCTAACACAACCCCTAAACCTAATACACCTCTAAACCCAAAACAACCCCTAAACCTAACACAAACCCTAAACCCAACACACCCACTAAACCCAACACAACCCCTAAATCTAACACAACCCCTTAACCCAACACAACCCCTAAACCCAACACAACCCCTAAATCTAACACAACCCCTAAACCCAACACAACCCCTAAATCTAACACAACCCCTAACCCAACACACCCACTAAACCCAAAACATCCCTAAACCCAACACAACCCCTAAATCTAACACAACCCCTAAACCCAACACACCCACTAAACCCAAAACAACCCTAAACCCAACACAACCCCTAAAGCTAACACAACCCCTAAACCCAACACATCCCCTAAACCCAAAACATCCCCTAAACCTAACACAACCCCTAAAGCTATCACAACCCCTAAGCCCAACACAACCCCTAAACCCAGCACATCCCCTAAACCTAACACAACCCTAAACCCAACACAACCCTAAACTTAACACAACCCCTAAACACAAAACATCCCCTAAACCTAACACAACCCCTAAAGCTATCACAACCCCTAAGCTCAACACAACCCCTAAACCCAACACAATCCTAAACCCAGCACATCCCCTAAACCTAACACAACCCCTAAACCCAACACAACCCTAAACCCAACACAACCCCTAAACCCAACACAACCCTAAACTTAACACAACCCCTAAACCTAACACATCCCCTAAACCTAACACAACCCCTAAACCCAACACAACCCCAAAACCCAACACATCCCCTAAACCCAACACAACCCCTAAACCCAATACATCCCCTAAACCCAACACATCCCCTAAACCTAACACAACCCCTAAACCCAACACACATACTAAACCCAAAACATCCCTAAACCCAACACAACCCCTAAATCTAACAAAACCCCTAAATCCAACACAACCCCTAAATCTAACACAACCCCTAAATCCAACACACCCACTAAACCCAAAACAACCCTAAACCTAACACAACCCCTAAACCCAACACAACCCCTAAATCTAACACAACCCCTAAACCCAACCCACCCACTAAACACAACACAATCCTAAACCCAACACAACCCCTAAATCTAACAGAACCCCTAAACCCAACACATCCCCTAAACCTAACACAACCCCTAAACCCAACACAACCCTAAACCCAACACAACCCCTAAACCCAACACAATCCCTAAACCCAACACATCCCCTAAACCCAACACACATACTAAACCCAAAACATCCCTAAACCCAACACAACCCCTAAACCCAACACATCCACTAAACCTAACACAACCCCTGAACCCAACACAATCCCCTAAACCCAACACAACAACTAAACCTAACACAACCCCTAAACCCAACACAACCCCTAAACCCAACACATCCCATAAAACTAACACAACCCCTAAACCCAACACATCCCCTAAACCCAACACAACACCTAAACCCAACACATCCCCTAAACCTAACACAACCCCTAAACCCAACACATCCCCTAAACCCAACACAACCCCTAAACCCAACACATCCCCTAAACCCAACAAAACCCCTAAACCTAACACAACCCCTAAACCCAACACAACCCCTAAACCTAACACAACCCCTAAACCTAATACAACCTCTAAACCCAAAACAACCCCTAAACCTAACACAAACCCTAAACCCAACACAACCCCTAAACCTAACACAACCCCTTAACCCAACACAACCCCTAAACCCAACACAACCCCTAAATCTAACACAACCCCTAAACCCAACACAACCCCTAAATCTAACACAACCCCTAACCCAAAACACCCACTAAACCCAAAACATCCCTAAACCCAACACAACCCCTAAATCTAACACAACCCTAAACCCAACATACCCACTAAACCCAAAACAACCCTAAACCCAACACAACCCCTAAATCTAACACAACCCCTAAACCCAACACATCCCCTAAACCCAAAACATCCCCTAAACCTAACACAACCCCTAAAGCTTTCACAACCCCTAAGCCCAACACAACCCCTAAACCCAACACATCCCCTAAACCCAGCACATCCCCTAAACCTAACACAACCCCTAAACCCAACACAACCCTAAACCCAACACAACCCTAAACTTAACACAACCCCTAAACCCAAAACATCCCCTAAACCTAACACAACCCCTAAAGCTATCACAACCCCTAAGCTCAACACAACCCCTAAACCCAACACATCCCCTAAACCCAGCACTTCCCCTAAACCTAACACAACCCCTAAACCCAACACAACCCTAAACCCAACACAACCCCTAAACCCAACACAACCCTAAACTTAAAACAACCCCTAAACCTAACACATCCCCTAAACCTAACACAACCCCTAAACCCAACACATCCCCTAAACCCAACACATCCCCTAAACCCAACACAACCCCTAAACCTAACACAACCCCTAAACCCAACACAACCCCTAAACCCAACACAACCCCTAAATCTAACAAAACCCCTAAACCCAACACATCCCCTAAACCCAAAACATCCCCTAAACCTAACACAACCCCTAAAGCTATCACAACCCCTAAGCCCAACACAACCCCTAAACCCAGCACATCCCCTAAACCTAACACAACCCTAAACCCAACACAACCCTAAACTTAACACAACCCCTAAACCCAAAACATCCCCTAAACCTAACACAACCCCTAAAGCTATCACAACCCCTAAGCTCAACACAACCCCTAAACCCAACACATCCCCTAAACCCAGCACATCCCCTAAACCTAACACAACCCCTAAACCCAACACAACCCTAAACCCAACACAACCCCTAAACCCAACACAACCCTAAACTTAACACAACCCCTAAACCTAACACATCCCCTAAACCTAACACACCCCCTAAAACCAACACATCCCCTAAACCCAACACATCCCCTAAACCCAACACAACCCCTAAACCTAACACAACCCC
The DNA here is from genome assembly GCF_025860055.1 of Xyrauchen texanus. Lineage (NCBI taxonomy): Eukaryota > Metazoa > Chordata > Actinopteri > Cypriniformes > Catostomidae > Xyrauchen > Xyrauchen texanus. Next base: position 16,066 of record NW_026266438.1, read on the forward strand.
TAAACCCAACACAACCCCTAAACCCAACACAACCCATAAACCTAATACAACCTCTAAACCCAAAACATTCCCTAAACCTAACACAAACCCTAAACCCAACACACCCACTAAACCCAACACAACCCCTAAACCTAACACAACCCCTAAACCCAACACAACCCCCTAAATCTAACACAACCCCCTAAACCCAACACAACCCCTAAATCTAACACAACCCCTAAAACCAACCCACCCACTAAACCCAACACAATCCTAAACCCAACACAACCCCTAAATCTAACAGAACCCCTAAACCCAACACAACCCTAAACCAAACACAACCCCTAAACCCAACACAACACCTAAACCTAACACAACCCCTAAACCCAACACAACCCCTAAACCCAACACAACCCCTAAACCCAACACATCCCCTAAACCCAACACAACCCCTAAACCTAACACAAGCCCTAAACCCAACACACATACTAAACCCAAAACATCCCTAACCCCAACACAACCCCTAAATCTAACACAACCCCTAAACCCAACACAACCCCTAAATCTAACACATCCCCTAAACCCAACACACCCACTAAACCCAAAACAACCCTAAACCCAACACAACCCCTAAATCTATCACAACCCCTAAGCCCAACATAACCCCTAAACCCAACACATCCCCTAAACCCAAAACATCCCCTAAACCTAACACAACCCCTAATGATATCACAACCCCTAAGCCCAACACAACCCCTAAACCCAACACAACCCCTAAACCTAACACAACCCCTAAACCTAACACAACCCCTAAACCCAACACATCCCCTAAACCCAACACAACCCCTAAACCCAACACATCCCCTAAACCTAAAACAACCCCTAAACCCAACACATCCCCTAATCCCAACACAACCCCTAAACCCAACACAACACCTAAACCTAACACAACCCCTAAACCCAACACAACCCCTAAACCTAACACATCCCAACACAACCCCTAAACCCAACACATCCCCTAAACCCAACACAACCCCTAAACCTAACACAACCCCTAAACCCAACACAACCCCTAAATCTAACACAACCCCTAAACCCAACCCACCCACTAAACCCAACACAATCCTAAACCCAACACAACCCCTAAATCTAACAGAACCCCTAAACCCAACACATCCCCTAAACCCAACACAACCCCTAAACCCAACACATCCCCTAAACCCAACAAAACCCCTAAACCTAACACAACCCCTAAACCCAACACAACCCTAAACCCAACACAACCCCTAAACCCAACACAACCCCTAAACCCAACACATCCCCTAAACCCAACACATCCCCTAAACCTAACACAACCCCTAAACCCAACACACATACTAAACCCAAAACATCCCTAAACCCAACACAACCCCTAAACCCAACACATCCACTAAACCTAACACAACCCCTAAACCCAACACAATCCCCTAAACCCAACACAACAACTAAACCTAACACAACCCCTAAACCCAACACAACCCCTAAACCCAACACATCCCATAAAACTAACACAACCCCTAAACCCAACACATCCCCTAAACCCAACACAACACCTAAACCCAACACATCCCCTAAACCTAACACAACCCCTAAACCCAACACATCCCCTAAACCCAACACAACCCCTAAACCCAACACATCCCCTAAACCCAACAAAACCCCTAAACCTAACACAACCCCTAAACCCAACACAACCCCTAAACCTAACACAACCCCTAAACCTAATACAACCTCTAAACCCAAAACAACCCCTAAACCTAACACAAACCCTAAACCCAACACAACCCCTAAACCTAACACAACCCCTTAACCCAACACAACCCCTAAACCCAACACAACCCCTAAATCTAACACAACCCCTAAACCCAACACAACCCCTAAATCTAACACAACCCCTAACCCTACACACCCACTAAACCCAAAACATCCCTAAACCCAACACAACCCCTAAATCTAACACAACCCTAAACCCAACACACCCACTAAACCCAAAACATCCCCTAAACCTAACACAACCCCTAAAGCTTTCACAACCCCTAAGCCCAACACAACCCCTAAACCCAACACATCCCCTAAACCCAGCACATCCCTAAACCTAACACAACCCCTAAACCCAACACAACCCTAAACCCAACAAAACCCTAAACTTAACACAACCCCTAAACCCAAAACATCCCCTAAACCTAACACAACCCCTAAAGCTATCACAACCCCTAAGCTCAACACAACCCCTAAACCCAACACATCCCCTAAACCCAGCACATCCCCTAAACCTAACACAACCCCTAAACCCAACACAACCCTAAACCCAACACAACCCCTAAACCCAACACAACCCTAAACTTAACACAACCCCTAAACCTAACACATCCCCTAAACCTAACACAACCCCTAAACCCAACACATCCCCTAAACCCAACACATCCCCTAAACCCAACACAACCCCTAAACATAACACAACCCCTAAACCCAACACAACCCCTAAACCCAACACAACCCATAAACCTAATACAACCTCTAAACCCAAAACAACCCCTAAACCTAACACAAACCCTAAACCCAACACACCCACTAAACCCAACCCAACCCCTAAACCTAACACAACCCCTAAACCCAACACAATCCCCTAAATCTAACACAACCCCCTAAACCCAACACAACCCCTAAATCTAACACAACCCTTAAACCCAACCCACCCACTAAACCCAACACAATCCTAAACCCAACACAACCCCTAAATCTAACAGAACCCCTAAACCCAACACATCCCCTAAACCTAACACAACCCCTAAACCCAACACAACCCTAAACCCAACACAACCCCTAAACCTAACACAACCCCTAAACCCAACACAACCCCTAAACCCAACACAACCCATAAACCTAAGAAAACCTCTAAAACCAAAACAACCCCTAAACCTAACACAAACCCTAAACCCAACACACCCACTAAACCCAACACAACCCCTAAACCTAACACAACCCCTAAAACCAACACAACCCCTAAACCCAACACAACCCCTAAATCTAACACAACCCCTAAACCCAACACAACCCCTAAATCTAACACAACCCCTAAACCCAACACACCCACTAAACCCAAAACATCCCTAAACCCAACACAACCCCTAAATCTAACACAACCCCTAAACCCAACACATCCCTTAAACCCAACACACCCACTAAACCCAAAACAACCCTAAACCCAACACAACCCCTAAATCTAACACAACCCCTAAGCCCAACATAACCCCTAAACCCAACACATCCCCTAAACCCAAAACATCCCCTAAACCTAACACAAACCCTAAAGCTATCACAACCACTAAGCCCAACACAACCCCAAAAACCAACACATCCCCAAACCCAGCACATCCCCTAAACCTAACACAACCCCTAAACCCAATACAACCCTAAACCCAACACAACCCCTAAACCCAACACATCCCCTAAACCCAACACATCCCCTAAACCCCACACATCCCCTAAACCTAACACAACCCCTAAACCCAACACAACCCTAAACCTAACACAACCCCTAAATCTAACACATCCCCTACACGTAACACAACCCCTAAACCCAACACAATCCCCTAAACCCAACACAACCCCTAAACCTAACACAACCCCTAAACCCAACACATCCCCTAAACCCAAAACAACCCCTAAACCCAACACATCCACTAAACCTAACACAACCCCAGAACCCAACACAATCCCCTAAACCCAACACAACACCTAAACCTAACACAACCCCTAAACCCAACACAACCCCTAAACCCAACACATCCCCTAAAACTAACACAACCCCTAAACCCAACACATCCCCTAAACCCAACACAACCCCTAAACCCAACACATCCCCTAAACCCAACACAACCCCTAAACCTAACACAACCCCTAAACCCAACACAACCCCTAAACCTAACACAACCCCAAAACCCAACACAAACCATAAACATAATACAACCTCTAAACCCAAAACAACCCCTAAACCTAACACAAACCCTAAACCCAACACACCCACTAAACCCAACACAACCCCTAAACCTAACACATCCCCTAAACCCCACACATCCCCTAAACCTAACACAACCCCTAAACCCAACACAACCCCTAAACCCGACACAACCCCTAAATCTAACACAACCCCTAAACCCAACACAACCCCTAAATCTAACACAACCCCTAAACCCAACACACCCACTAAACCCAAAACATCCCTAAACCCAACACAACCCCTAAATCTAACACAACCCCTAAACCTAACACATCCCCTAAACCCAACACACCCACTAAACCCAAAACAACCCTAAACCCAACACAACCCCTCAACCTAACACAACCCCTAAACCCAACACATCCCCTAAACCCAACACAACCCCTAAACCCAACAGATCCACTAAACCTAACACAACCCCTAAACCCAACACAATCCCCTAAACCCAACACAACAACTAAACCTAACACAACCCTTAAACCCAACACAACCCCTAAACCCAACACATCCCCTAAAACTAACACAACCCCTAAACCCAACACATCCCCTAAACCCAACACAACACCTAAACCCAACACATCCCCTAAACCTAACACAACACTAAACCCAACAAATCCCCTAAACCCAACACAACCCCTAAACCCAACACATCCCCTAAACCCAACACAACCTCTAAACCTAACACAACCCCTAAACCCAACACAACCCCTAAACCTAACACAACCCCTAAACCTAATACACCTCTAAACCCAAAACAACCCCTAAACCTAACACAAACCCTAAACCCAACACACCCACTAAACCCAACACAACCCCTAAACCTAACACAACCCCTTAACCCAACACAACCCCTAAACCCAACACAACCCCTAACCCTAACACAACCACTAAATCTAACACAACCCCTAAACCCAACACACCCACTAAACCCAAAACATCCCTAAACCCAACACAACCCCTAAATCTAACACAACCCCTAAACCTAACACATCCCCTAAACCCAACACACCCACTAAACCCAAAACAACCCTAAACCCAACACAACCCCTCAACCTAACACAACCCCTAAACCCAACACATCCCCTAAACCCAACACAACCCCTAAACCCAACAGATCCACTAAACCTAACACAACCCCTAAACCCAACACAGTCCCCTAAACCCAACACAACAACTAAACCTAACACAACCCTTAAACCCAACACAACCCCTAAACCCAACACATCCCCTAAAACTAACACAACCCCTAAACCCAACACATCCCCTAAACCCAACACAACACCTAAACCCAACACATCCCCTAAACCTAACACAACCCTAAACCCAACAAATCCCTAAACCCAACACAACCCCTAAACCCAACACATCCCCTAAACCCAACACAACCTCTAAACCTAACACAACCCCTAAACCCAACACAACCCCTAAACCTAACACAACCCCTAAACCTAATACACCTCTAAACCCAAAACAACCCCTAAACCTAACACAAACCCTAAACCCAACACACCCACTAAACCCAACACAACCCCTAAATCTAACACAACCCCTTAACCCAACACAACCCCTAAACCCAACACAACCCCTAAATCTAACACAACCCCTAAACCCAACACAACCCCTAAATCTAACACAACCCCTAACCCAACACACCCACTAAACCCAAAACATCCCTAAACCCAACACAACCCCTAAATCTAACACAACCCCTAAACCCAACACACCCACTAAACCCAAAACAACCCTAAACCCAACACAACCCCTAAAGCTAACACAACCCCTAAACCCAACACATCCCCTAAACCCAAAACATCCCCTAAACCTAACACAACCCCTAAAGCTATCACAACCCCTAAGCCCAACACAACCCCTAAACCCAGCACATCCCCTAAACCTAACACAACCCTAAACCCAACACAACCCTAAACTTAACACAACCCCTAAACACAAAACATCCCCTAAACCTAACACAACCCCTAAAGCTATCACAACCCCTAAGCTCAACACAACCCCTAAACCCAACACAATCCTAAACCCAGCACATCCCCTAAACCTAACACAACCCCTAAACCCAACACAACCCTAAACCCAACACAACCCCTAAACCCAACACAACCCTAAACTTAACACAACCCCTAAACCTAACACATCCCCTAAACCTAACACAACCCCTAAACCCAACACAACCCCAAAACCCAACACATCCCCTAAACCCAACACAACCCCTAAACCCAATACATCCACTAAACCCAACACATCCCCTAAACCTAACACAACCCCTAAACCCAACACACATACTAAACCCAAAACATCCCTAAACCCAACACAACCCCTAAATCTAACAAAACCCCTAAACCCAACACAACCCCTAAATCTAACACAACCCCTAAATCCAACACACCCACTAAACCCAAAACAACCCTAAACCTAACACAACCCCTAAACCCAACACAACCCCTAAATCTAACACAACCCCTAAACCCAACCCACCCACTAAACACAACACAATCCTAAACCCAACACAACCCCTAAATCTAACAGAACCCCTAAACCCAACACATCCCCTAAACCTAACACAACCCCTAAACCCAACACAACCCTAAACCCAACACAACCCCTAAACCCAACACAACCCCTAAACCCAACACATCCCCTAAACCCAACACACATACTAAACCCAAAACATCCCTAAACCCAACACAACCCCTAAACCCAACACATCCACTAAACCTAACACAACCCCTAAACCCAACACAATCCCCTAAACCCAACACAACAACTAAACCTAACACAACCCCTAAACCCAACACAACCCCTAAACCCAACACATCCCATAAACTAACACAACCCCTAAACCCAACACATCCCCTAAACCCAACACAACACCTAAACCCAACACATCCCCTAAACCTAACACAACCCCTAAACCCAACACATCCCCTAAACCCAACACAACCCCTAAACCCAACACATCCCCTAAACCCAACAAAACCCCTAAACCTAACACAACCCCTAAACCCAACACAACCCCTAAACCTAACACAACCCCTAAACCTAATACAACCTCTAAACCCAAAACAACCCCTAAACCTAACACAAACCCTAAACCCAACACAACCCCTAAACCTAACACAACCCCTTAACCCAACACAACCCCTAAACCCAACACAACCCCTAAATCTAACACAACCCCTAAACCCAACACAACCCCTAAATCTAACACAACCCCTAACCCAACACACCCACTAAACCCAAAACATCCCTAAACCCAACACAACCCCTAAATCTAACACAACCCTAAACCCAACATACCCACTAAACCCAAAACAACCCTAAACCCAACACAACCCCTAAATCTAACACAACCCCTAAACCCAACACATCCCCTAAACCCAAAACATCCCCTAAACCTAACACAACCCCTAAAGCTTTCACAACCCCTAAGCCCAACACAACCCCTAAACCCAACACATCCCCTAAACCCAGCACATCCCCTAAACCTAACACAACCCCTAAACCCAACACAACCCTAAACCCAACACAACCCTAAACTTAACACAACCCCTAAACCCAAAACATCCCCTAAACCTAACACAACCCCTAAAGCTATCACAACCCCTAAGCTCAACACAACCCCTAAACCCAACACATCCCCTAAACCCAGCACTTCCCCTAAACCTAACACAACCCCTAAACCCAACACAACCCTAAACCCAACACAACCCCTAAACCCAACACAACCCTAAACTTAACACAACCCCTAAACCTAACACATCCCCTAAACCTAACACAACCCCTAAACCCAACACATCCCCTAAACCCAACACATCCCCTAAACCTAACACAACCCCTAAACCCAACACAACCCCTAAACCCAACACAACCCCTAAATCTAACAAAACCCCTAAACCCAACACATCCCCTAAACCCAAAACATCCCCTAAACCTAACACAACCCCTAAAGCTATCACAACCCCTAAGCCCAACACAACCCCTAAACCCAGCACATCCCCTAAACCTAACACAACCCTAAACCCAACACAACCCTAAACTTAACACAACCCCTAAACCCAAAACATCCCCTAAACCTAACACAACCCCTAAAGCTATCACAACCCCTAAGCTCAACACAACCCCTAAACCCAACACATCCCCTAAACCCAGCACATCCCCTAAACCTAACACAACCCCTAAACCCAACACAACCCTAAACCCAACACAACCCCTAAACCCAACACAACCCTAAACTTAACACAACCCCTAAACCTAACACATCCCCTAAACCTAACACACCCCCTAAACCCAACACATCCCCTAAACCCAACACATCCCCTAAACCCAACACAACCCCTAAACCTAACACAACCCCTAAACCCAACACAACCCCTAAACCCAACACAACCCATAAACCTAATACAACCTCTAAACCCAAAACAACCCCTAAACCTAACACAAACCCTAAACCCAACACACCCACTAAACCCAACACAACCCCTAAACCTAACACAACCCCTAAACCCAACACAACCCCCTAAATCTAACACAACCCCCTAAACCCAACACAACCCCTAAATCTAACACAACCCCTAAACCCAACCCACCCACTAAACCCAACACAATCCTAAACCCAACACAACCCCTAAATCTAACAGAACCCCTAAACCCAACACAACCCTAAACCCAACACAACCCCTAAACCCAACACAACACCTAAACCTAACACAACCCCTAAACCCAACACAACCCCTAAACCCAACACAACCCCTAAACCCAACACATCCCCTAAACCCAACACAACCCCTAAACCTAACACAAGCCCTAAACCCAACACACATACTAAACCCAAAACATCCCTAAACCCAACACAACCCCTAAATCTAACACAACCCCTAAACCCAACACAACCCCTAAATCTAACACATCCCCTAAACCCAACACACCCACTAAACCCAAAACAACCCTAAACCCAACACAACCCCTAAATCTATCACAACCCCTAAGCCCAACATAACCCCTAAACCCAACACATCCCCTAAACCCAAAACATCCCCTAAACCTAACACAACCCCTAATGATATCACAACCCCTAAGCCCAACACAACCCCTAAACCCAACACAACCCCTAAACCTAACACAACCCCTAAACCTAACACAACCCCTAAACCCAACACATCCCCTAAACCCAACACAACCCCTAAACCCAACACATCCCCTAAACCTAAAACAACCCCTAAACCCAACACATCCCCTAAACCCAACACAACCCCTAAACCCAACACAACACCTAAACCTAACACAACCCCTAAACCCAACACAACCCCTAAACCTAACACATCCCAACACAACCCCTAAACCCAACACATCCCCTAAACCCAACACAACCCCTAAACCTAACACAACCCCTAAACCCAACACAACCCCTAAATCTAACACAACCCCTAAACCCAACCCACCCACTAAACCCAACACAATCCTAAACCCAACACAACCCCTAAATCTAACAGAACCCCTAAACCCAACACATCCCCTAAACCTAACACAACCCCTAAACCCAACACAACCCTAAACCCAACACAACCCCTAAACCCAACACAACCCCTAAACCCAACACATCCCCTAAACCCAACACATCCCCTAAACCTAACACAACCCCTAAACCCAACACACATACTAAACCCAAAACATCCCTAAACCCAACACAACCCCTAAACCCAACACATCCACTAAACCTAACACAACCCCTAAACCCAACACAATCCCCTAAACCCAACACAACAACTAAACCTAACACAACCCCTAAACCCAACACAACCCCTAAACCCAACACATCCCATAAAACTAACACAACCCCTAATCCCAACACATCCCCTAAACCCAACACAACACCTAAACCCAACACATCCCCTAAACCTAACACAACCCCTAAACCCAACACATCCCCTAAACCCAACACAACCCCTAAACCCAACACATCCCCTAAACCCAACAAAACCCCTAAACCTAACACAACCCCTAAACCCAACACAACCCCTAAACCTAACACAACCCCTAAACCTAATACAACCTCTAAACCCAAAACAACCCCTAAACCTAACACAAACCCTAAACCCAACACAACCCCTAAACCTAACACAACCCCTTAACCCAACACAACCCCTTAACCCAACACAACCCCTAAACCCAACACAACCCCTAAATCTAACACAACCCCTAAACCCAACACAACCCCTAAATCTAACACAACCCCTAACCCTACACACCCACTAAACCCAAAACATCCCTAAACCCAACACAACCCCTAAATCTAACACAACCCTAAACCCAACACACCCACTAAACCCAAAACATCCCCTAAACCTAACACAACCCCTAAAGCTTTCACAACCCCTAAGCCCAACACAACCCCTAAACCCAACACATCCCCTAAACCCAGCACATCCCTAAACCTAACACAACCCCTAAACCCAACACAACCCTAAACCCAACAAAACCCTAAACTTAACACAACCCCTAAACCCAAAACATCCCCTAAACCTAACACAACCCCTAAAGCTATCACAACCCCTAAGCTCAACACAACCCCTAAACCCAACACATCCCTAAACCCAGCACATCCCCTAAACCTAACACAACCCCTAAACCCAACACAACCCTAAACCCAACACAACCCCTAAACCCAACACAACCCTAAACTTAACACAACCCCTAAACCTAACACATCCCCTAAACCTAACACAACCCCTAAACCCAACACATCCCCTAAACCCAACACATCCCCTAAACCCAACACAACCCCTAAACCTAACACAACCCCTAAACCCAACACAACCCCTAAACCCAACACAACCCATAAACCTAATACAACCTCTAAACCCAAAACAACCCCTAAACCTAACACAAACCCTAAACCCAACACACCCACTAAACCCAACCCAACCCCTAAACCTAACACAACCCCTAAACCCAACACAATCCCCTAAATCTAACACAACCCCCTAAACCCAACACAACCCCTAAATCTAACACAACCCCTAAACCCAACCCACCCACTAAACCCAACACAATCCTAAACCCAACACAACCCCTAAATCTAACAGAACCCCTAAACCCAACACATCCCCTAAACCTAACACAACCCCTAAACCCAACACAACCCTAAACCCAACACAACCCCTAAACCCAACACAACCCCTAAACCTAACACAACCCCTAAACCCAACACAACCCCTAAACCCAACACATCCCCTAAACCCAACACAACCCCTAAACCCAACACATCCCCTAAACCCAACACAACCCCTAAACCTAACACAACCCCTAAACCCAACACACATACTAAACCCAAAACATCCCTAAACCCAACACAACCCCTAAATCTAACACAACCCCTAAACCCAACACAACCCCTAAATCTAACACAACCCCTAAACCCAACACACCCACTAAACCCAAAACAACCCTAAACCCAACACAACCCCTAAATCTAACACAACCCCCTAAACCCAACACAACCCCTAAATCAAACACAACCCCTAAACCCAACACACCCACTAAACCCAACACAACCCCTAAATCTAACACAACTCCTAAACCCAACACATCCCCTAAACCCAACACACCCACTAAACCCAAAACAACCCTAAACCCAACACAACCCCTAAATCTATCACAACCCCTAAGCCCAACATTACCCCTAAACCCAACACATCCCCTAAACCCAAAACATCCCCTAAACCTAACACAACCCCTAATGCTATCACAACCCCTAAACCCAACACAACCCCTAAACCCAACACAACCCCTAACCTAACACAACCCCTAAACCCAACACAACCCCTAAACCCAACACATCCCCTAAACCTAACACAAC